>NC_092709.1:5468126-5560626 GCF_047496885.1 Scyliorhinus torazame
AGTCTGGCCCTGGCGAATCACCCGGCGGGACCATCATTTGCGGCGTGAAGCCCGTGGGGCCTTGTTAAGCGGAGCAATTAGCATTTGTCACCGTGATGGCCTCGCCGGGTCGAGCATTGGGAAGATCACGGCAGTTCCAGCTCGCTACCACACTTTGCATTAAATGGCCCTCAGTGTGGTTAGGCAGCGGTGGGGGAATCTCCCAGCCAAACACGCCTGAAATGACACTTAGAGGGCACAGTGTACCGGCCGCGAAGCGCCCGAAAGGCACTGCGGCGTGATCGGTAGGCGCGGCGAGATCCCTCTCCCGGGATCTACCCAGCTCACCGCTCCTCGGGGAGATCTAATGTAACGTCACGATCTGAACCCTGCCCATTGTGGGCAGGTTCACTGTTTTGCAAATTTTCAAATTAGAGTGCGACAGTTAGTCTGATTCCAATCTGCATTCCCGTGATCTACCAAGGCCCGGGATCTAACCCCTTCGCCTCAGAGGACCAGGGGCGGGCCCCGTTCTCTGCAAATGAGGTCCTCATGCGGGTCTCCCAGGGATCGGAGGCCCCCAGGGGCTTTCCCTCTGGGAAGGGTGCAACCTGGCATTGCTGACACAGCCCAGGTGCCCAGGTTGCTCTGCCAGCTGATAGGGTCAAAGCAAGTGTGGCAGTGCCAAAGTGTCAGGCTGGCATTTTCCAATGCTGGGGATCGGGTCCGGGGGGTGTGTGGCGAAGGACTTTATGGGTGAGTTGGGGCTTTGGGGGGTTCGGGGGTTGCCTCAGATGGGGGTGGTGGGGGTAGTGATCCGGATGGCATTTAAAAATGGCACCCAGATCTCCCCTTGCACTGAGCAGTTGTGGCAAGTGGAGCTCTTGGTGCAGGAAGCGGGACCAAGCGTAGCCTCGTTGGGGAGTTCCCCGCTGAGGCCCCCAATCGAACCCGATAGACAGCATGGTGTATCTCGGCCCTGTGAGAGCCGGGAAACGCCTGGCTAAATGTGCACATCTGGGAACTGTGTTCCGATTTGGTTAGAGCATGCCCAGAAACATTTCAGTTAGATCACACCCTAGTTGTGTATGGTTAGATCGTGGTGGGTAACTTGCCGACAGAGTCAGGGAGAATCTCCCAGTCAAACCCGCAGAAACGACACATTTCTGTTAAATTGCGGCCAATGTTTCTGTACCTGAAGGAGAAAAAAAGTTTAATTCATGGTGGACGAAGGTGTTTGTATGTGTGGGGGTTGGTTAAGTTCCACTGTGTTTGTACTGTGTTTAGAGTGGGCCACAGGGTGAAGAATAAGTAAAAAGCGTAAGCATGTGGGTGTTGCTTAGCAACTAGAGGTTCTTTTAAGGGGAAAAATATTTTTCAGTTTTCATTTTAGTTGGGAATATTGCAGTTTGAGACAGAAGATTGGGGAGTGGCCATCTCTCAATCCTGCCAGGAGAAGTTGGATAGGACAAAGGCATTGCAAAGATGCAGGCTTCCCAAAGAACAAGTTAAAACCCAGATAAACATGGAATTGGGACAAAATAAACTGTCCAGGACGGCTGAAGATAGGAGAACTGAGAGCAAAGTATTGTTCAGAAGAATTCAAGGAAGAGTAAATAAAGTGTTCTGAGCTAATTAGACAATTGCAGTAACCAGGGGCGTCATTCTCCGACCCCCCGCCGGGTCGGAGAATGGCCGTTGGCCGCCGTGACTCCCGCCCCCCGCCCCCGCCGAAGTCTCCGGTACCGGAGATTGGGTGGGGGCGGGAATCGGGCCGCGCCGGTTGGCGGGACCCCCCGCTCAATTCTCCGGCCCGGATGGGCCGAAGTCCCGCCCAGAAATTGCCTGTCCCGCCGGCGTAAATCAAAGCTGCTTAACAAATACACACAGATTGTAAGATATCTTAAGCTACACAACGTTCCTTTAAACACACGGCAGTATTTGTCGGCGGGACCAGGCGGCGTGGGCGGGCTCCGGGGTCCTGGGGGGGGGCGCGGGGCGATCTGACCCCGGGGGGTGCCCCCATGGCGGCCTGGCCCGCGATCGGGGCCCACCGATCCGCGGGCGGGCCTGTGCCGTGGGGGCACTCTTTCCCTTCCGCCTCCGCCACGGTCTCCACCATGGCGGAGGCGGAAGAGACTCCCTCCACTGCGCATGCGCGGGAATCTTTCAGCGCCCGCTGACGCTCCTGCGCATGCGCCGCATTTCCGCGCCAGCTGGCGGGGCACCAAAGGCCGTTTCCGCCAGCTGGCGGGGCGGAAATTCCTCCGGCGTCGGCCTAGCCCCTCAATGTTGGGGCTCGGCCCCCAAAGATGTGGAGCATTCCGCACCTTTGGGGCGGCGCGATGCCCGTCTGATTGGCGCCGTTTTGGGCGCCAGTCGGCGGACATCGCGCCGTTTCGGGAGAATTTCGCCCCATATTCCCAAAAATATTTTTTTTAAATATCCACCTTCACAGTGTGCTTTGAAAGTACATTGCCGGGGGCAGCACGGTAGCGCAGTGGTTAGCACTGCTGCCTCACGGCATTGAGGTCCCAGGTTCGATCCCGGCACTGGGTCACTGTCCGTGTGGAATTTGCACATTCTCCCCGTGTTTGCCTGGGTTTCGCCCCCACAACCCAAAGATGTGCAGGGTCGGTGGATTGGTCACGTTAAATTGCCCCTTAATTGGAAAAATTAAAACAAAAATAAATTACGTTGCCAGCTGTACAGGGTCCTGAGGATGTGATTTGCACTATTGAATTGCAAGCTTTTCCTGTCTTTCTTTAGAGAAAGTCTGCTGGAGGGGGAACGAAAAATGTAATATTGCTGCAGACATTCAAGGTCTGAGGCATTTACAAAGAGCCTGAAGCTGCCGCTCCTTCAGAAGCCACAATGCCAAGTGCCTCGGCTGAGCTGCCCCTCTCAGTCAGGCAACACCACCTATCTTACCCTCCAAGCCACTCACCACCCTGACTCGGAACTGTATCACCGTTCCTTCAGTGTCACTGGATTGAAATCCTGGAACTCCCTTCTCAACAGCACGGCGGAAGGGTATCGTGCAAGCCCTTGGAAGGAGATATAAAACTTTTTTCCAGTAATTATTTCTGATATTTCCACTGGCAAAGTATTTCGATATCGAATCCCAATTTGCATGGTGATGATGGAGTGGCTAGCAGCCACTGGTGAATGTTCTGTTGGGTAGGGAGCATTTTGGCCAGTAATTAATGGAAAATACATCAAACTATTTGTTTAACTTCATTGAATTGGCCGTCGTCAGTTCTGAACAAGAGTCATGGACTGGAAATGTCGGGCGGGACTTACTGAGCAGCCTGTCATTGGCTGGCGGAGGAATCGCCTGGTCCTGCCTTTGTCAAACGGGTGTCCCTTTGAATGCAGTCCATGGTGCTGGGAGACCCTCGGTGCTGGGAGACCCTCGGTGCTGGGAGACCCTCGGTGCTGGGAGACCCCCGGTGCTGGGAGACCCTCGGTGCTGGGAGACCCCCGGTGCTGGGAGACCCTCGGTGCTGGGAGACCCCCGGTGCTGGGAGACCCTCGGTGCTGGGAGACCCCCGGTGCTGGGAGACCCTCGGTGCTGGGAGACCCCCGGCGCTGGGAGACCCCCGGCGCTGGGAGACCCTCGGCATTGAGAGACCCCCAGTGTTGAGAGTCCCTTGGTGCTGGGAGACCCCCCGGCGCTGGGAGACCCTCAGCGCTGGGAGACCCTTGGTGCTGGGAGAACCCCGGCGTTGAGAGACCCTCGGCGCTGGGAGACCCTCGGTGTTGGGAGTCCCTCGGTGCTGGGAGAACCCCTGGTGCTGGGAGACCCCCGGTGCTGGGAGACCCCCGGTGCTGGGAGACCCCCGGCGCTGGGAGACCCTCGGTGCTGGGAGACCCCCGGCGCTGGGAGACCCCCGGCGCTGGGAGACCCTCGGCATTGAGAGACCCCCAGTGTTGAGAGTCCCTTGGTGCTGGGAGACCCCCCGGCGCTGGGAGACCCTCAGCGCTGGGAGACCCTTGGTGCTGGGAGAACCCCGGCGTTGAGAGACCCTCGGCGCTGGGAGACCCTCGGTGTTGGGAGTCCCTCGGTGCTGGGAGAACCCCTGGTGCTGGGAGACCCCCGGTGCTGGGAGACCCCCGGTGCTGGGAGACCCCCGGCGCTGGGAGACCCTCGGTGCTGGGAGACCCCCGGTGCTGGGAGACCCCCGGTGCTGGGAGACCCCCGGTGCTGGGAGACCCTTGGTGCTGGGAGACCCTCAGCGCTGGGAGACCCCCGGTGCTGGGAGACCCCCGGTGCTGGGAGACCCTCAGCGCTGGGAGACCCCCGGTGCTGGGAGACCCCCGGTGCTGGGAGACCCCCGCACTACCTTCAGCTGACCAGTGTGTAGTCCAATGCCCTTCGCACCCCACTCGCTCGCCTACCACTGAAATCGAGTGAAGCTTAACAGGAAAGGATTTCAGTGTCAGCACTTGTTCCCACCCCAATAAACGTGGGCTGTGATCTTCACGATGCATTGCCTTGTATCTTCAAACTCTCGGTTTGGAAGTGTAAAGGAGTGAGTTAGAATCGTGACTGGTTTCTGATATAACAGAAGCAAAGATTGGGCGGGATTCTCCGTCGCCCGACCCTGAAATCGGGAACGTCAGTCGGGCGGTGGATGGATTCCGAGGCCAGAATCGGGGCAGGCGCGGTTTGCTGCCGGTTCGCGATTCTCCGCCCCCTCCAAATCGGTGCCATCGGGATGCGCGCCGCGTGCAGTCGCAATGCCGTTGGCGCATCATCAGTCAGCCCACCCGCGATGCTCCGCCTTCGATGGGCTGCGTTCCCGCGGTGTGGGCCAGCTCCCAGTCCAGCTTCCCGATGCGACCGGTGGGGGTGTAGGCGTGCGCGGCTGCAGCTTGTCAGCCCTGCGTATGCGCAGCCCGGGGCCCGCCGACTCTTCGGCTGTTTTTGCCGTGATCCGCAGGTGTTTCACGTGGGTTGGTGCCAGCCCCTCACCATAACGTCATCAGCGAGGGTTTCATATTATCATAGAATTTACAATGCAGGAAGAGGCCATTCAGCCCATCGAGTCTGCACCAGCCCTTGGAAAGAGCATCCCACTAAAGCCCTCCACCCTATCCCCTATCCTCAAAACCAAGTAGCCCCATCTAACCTTTTTGGACACTGAGGGCAATTTATCATGGCCAATCCACCTAATCTGCACATCTTTCGACAGTGGGAGGAAACCGGAGCCCCCGGAGGAAACCCACGCACACACGGGGAGGATGTGCAGACTCCGCACAGACAGTGACCCCAGCCGGGAATCGAACCCAGGTCCCTGGTGCTGTGAAGCAACAGTGCTAACCACTGTGCTACCGTGCCACCGCTTTTCCCGTCGTGAAACACCACACGGGCGGGATTCACGCCGGCCCCCGGCGATTCTCCGACCCGGTGGGGGGTCGGAGAATCGCGCCCCACAGATCCTCCATTGGCGTTGGAACGGAGAATTCCGTCCATTGTGCGTGATGATTCATTTTGAAGCAAATTCCTGGTGGGGTGAGTGAGATGGGCTCGAGGACCCCCTAAGAGGTCATTTGGGCTGTTGGGGGTCCGGAGGCTGCGGTGGGAGTCCGAGGGAGGTCGGGAGTTCGGGGTTAAAATGAGTAAATCTTCTGCCTGGCCTGGATTGTGGGATTTTACTGTTCTCAGTAACATCGAACTCACTTTAAACTGGACGTTTGCACAAAGACTCGTGTCGGGTTCAACAGGAGAGACGAAGATGTGACTTGGCTGCCAGACACAACTTGTGAGTAATTAGAAAATACTCTCCAGCACATATCAGCACTGACCCAGGAGAATTTGACAGGCTGTTGTTCAGACACATCTGGGTTGGCATTTAAAAATGCCGCCCAATGTCTTCCTGTGGCGACAGGCTCAGCTATCAGTGCAGGAGGTGTAAATGTGACCCAGCAGGGCGTTCCTCGCCGAGGCCAAAAAGACTAGGGGCGAGATTCTCCGACCCCCCGCCGGGTTGGAGAATCGCCGGGGGCTGGCGTGATTCCCGCCCCCGCCGTTTGCCGAAGTCTCCGGCACGGGAGATTCGGCGGGGGCGGGAATCGCGCCGCGCCGGATGGCGGGCCCCCCCGCTCGATTCTCCGGCCCGGATGGGCCGAAGTCCCGCCGCTAAAATGCCTGTCCCGCCGGCGTAGATTAAACCACCTACCTTACCGGCGGGACAAGGCGGCGCGGGTGGGCTCCGGGGTCCTGGGGGGGGCGCGGGGCGATCTGGCCCCAGGGGGTGCCCCCCACGGTGGCCTGGCCCGCGATCGGGGCCCACCGATCCGCGGGCGGGCCTGTGCCGTGGGGGCACTCTTTCCCTTCCGGCTTCGCCACGGTCTCCACCATGGCGGAGGCGGAAGAGACTCTCCCCACTGCGCATGCGTGGGAAACTGTGAGCGGCCGCTGACGCTCCCGCGCATGCGCCGCCCGGAGATGTCTATCCGCGCCAGCTGGCGGGGCGGAAATTCGTCCGGCGCCGACCTAGTCCCTCAGTGTTGGGGCTCAGCCCCCAAAGATGCGGAGCATTCCGCACCTTTGGGGCGGCGCGATGCCCGTCTGATTGGCGCCGTTTTGGGCGCCAGCCAGCGGATATCGCGCCGTTTCCGGAGAATTTCGCCCGAGAGTCCTGTTTGATAGCGGGGTGATTCCTGGCGCTGCAGGAGCCAAGAAACACCCTGATATACACCCCAAAACAGGACTCAGTATATTGGGCATTTATTCATGCTTTAACTTTAACATCATACAAAAAATAACTTAAAATTACCATTTAAACAATGTCTAGCAGTAAAATGAAACACCTTGGGCGGATTCTCCAATCCCCCGCCGGGTGGGAGAATCGCCGGGGGTCAGCGTGAATCCCGCCCCCGCCGTCCTCCCAATTCTCACGCCCCCCCAAAAACTGGCCCGGTGTGAGACGAGCCGCCCGCCCCGGAGAATGGCGGGGTCCGGCGCGACTCAATGGGCGCCGGTGCCGCCCAAATTCTCCGGCCCAGGATGTGCCGAAGTCCCGCCCGTCAGTAGCTGGTCCCGCCGGCGTAAATCAGAGTCGGTCCTTTACCGGCGGGACCTGGCGGCGCGGGCAGGTTCCGGGGTTCCAGGGGGGGTCGCGGCGGGATCTGGCCCCGGGAGGTGCCCCCATGGTGGCCTGGCCCGTGGTCGGGGCCCATCGATCGATGGGCGGGCCTGTGCCATAGGGGGCACTCTATTGTGCCGCACCTGAGGCTGTGGTCTTCCGCCATTCCCAGTGTGCAAGTGAATTCCTCTACGCATGCGCGGGGATGACGCCAGCACATGCTGGCGCTCCCACGCATGCGCCAACTCGCGCCGGCCAGCGGAGGCCCTTCGGTGCCGGTTGACGTGGCGCCAAGCCCCTGTCCCGCCAGCCAGTGGGGTGCCAACCACTGCGGGGCGAGCCTAGCCCCAGAAGGTGCGGAGGATTCCGCACCTTTTGGGGCGGCCTGACGCCGGAGTGGTTCACGCCACTCCGTCCCGCCGGGTACGGGAGAATCCCGCCCCTTAACTCCTAACTGCTGTCTATTTTATCTCCAATCAAGCAAAATCCATCTCAGGTCAAAGTCTGCTTTTAAATACAGCTCGCGAACACAGAACATTTTGCTGTAGAGAGATGTCTTGGGGAAACTGCTTTGAGCGAGTGAAAGAGAGAGATCCTTCAGGAAACAGCCTGCAGATTCTTGACTGTGTCAAACTATTGTTTAACTTCCCAGAATTTGTCAAAAAGCTTCTATTCTGTTCACAGCAAAATCTAAACTGAAACTCAACACCTGACTGCTTCAGCCCCTGGCTCCTTCAATTAACTATATCATCCCTATCCCAGTAGCTGGGTTATGACCATCTTACTAAGGCTAACCACAACCCTTTGGTTATCTAAACTCCCGGGAACCTTCCTTCTATTACCAAAATTCCATTGGCCCTATTTCGGGAAACACTATACATGGTTGGAACCAATGATGATCTTACTTTTACGATATTTTAATTACCCCTTTGTAACCCCAGTGTCTGCCTGTCTTTTAAACCAAGATTTATAAAAACATTCTGCAGTGGAGACATGGGCACACGAACCTAGGCGTTTGACCATTACAGTACCAGATACATATAACCAAATATATACCTGGAATTCCTCCATTCATCGCACTGTGTTTAAGATGGTAACAGAATTCAGAGAGAGATTGCAGAAATTCACTCCAGAGAGGAATTAACAGCCAGAACTCGCATTACACTCTGGCAACTGGCATTGAAAAATCAAATGAAAAAGCTTCACAATTTCTAATGATAAAATTGACAAAGATTGAAGCTAATGGGAAGAACAGTCCCGACACTCAGCTGCTGACACGATTGCAATAATTGACTTTTCAGAAACACCCGAAAAGCTGCAAAGATGAGCTGATAAAAAACTATTCTGCTATCTTTGATAGATGGTTGTTTATGGCACTTGCCTCTTTTAATTAAAAGACTGCCGCATTGTAAAACATGACGTCAGTCTTAACCATCTGGAAGCAATTTCTTTGGGAGTTATTAATTTCCATCGCTGTGCAGAAACCAGTTCTATCCACAGTGTAAATAATTGCAGTGATTTCCTCCATGAATCTCGAGTAATTTACCTCGGAGGAGAATGTGCAGATATTTTGGTTTTATCCCATGCTTTGGTAAGATATTGAAATATAAGCTGTTTTTTGCCTTGGGGTCGGTGCTATCTTTGCCCAGTCGGTTTGTGTTGCTGTTGTTGCAAATCTGGGGCATTGAATAGGCACCACATTAATCCGAGAGAGCACCGTCCAAGCAACAAAACACAGATAAACTGTCCAACCTACAGTTAAATTACCTCAAATTCGCCAAAACATTTCATTGCCTCAATCAAAGCAATCAGAGAGTCCAGCACCATATCAGCTGGTCTGTAAATTGGTGTGCTTTCGTTGGTTGCAAGCCTAATTCAAAGATTATTTTGATTTTGATTAAGGTGGGCGTGTGATTGTGCAAAGTCGTGGGTTTGCTGGATTCCAGGCTCGATTGTGATGTAATGGCAAACTGCGTATGGTGCAGGGCCCTGTTAGGTCACGGGGAAAGTGTTTTAAGAAGGTATAAAAATCAGTAATGCAACAGCAAAGAGTGGATTAGAAGCTGCAATTATTTTCACATGAATAAAATATTGCAAAAATATAACAGACCTTTTATTGTCTTGTACAAGTATAATATTACCTTGTCGGTCGAAAAGCTTCCCTTCTGTATTTTCCCCACTTACATGTTTAACTGTGCTCTGCTGTCCCAAGCAGTTGGCTAAGGGTCAAACAGAGTGTTTTACAAACTCCCTTTCATTTAAGGAAGTGTGTGGCCCTGGATATGAGCCAGAGCAAAATTAAGAATGTTTTCCCTTGAAATCAGAGTTGTCAAGATCAAATCTTGAAGCGGAAGCAAAGTTACTCTGGAGCTTGTATGTACAGCTGGTGTCGGAAGTCCACAGTGTCTGAAGATTATAAGACCCACCCAGGTCTAGACTGGTGTGTAAATACAGGAATAAAGCAATCAGCCCTCCATTAGAAACAGCCAAAAGAGCCATCAGGTTTTAATGCGAAAATGCTGCATTACAGAAGGACGCTGGATTTATAGAATGGCAATTCAGCCCATTGCCCTCTATCAGCTCTGATGGAGATGCTCATTAATTCCACTGCCCTGAGCTTTCACACAACCCTGCCTTCCCTTTCCTTTTTAAGCAGGGGGCCAATGCTTTTCAAAGTTACCGCTGAATTTATTTGCAACACTCTTTCAGGCAGTGAATTCCAGTTCACAGCAACACATTGCGTTAAAACATTTGTTCATTTCCTCCCTGGCCTTTTTGCCAATTATTTTAAATCAATGTTCCCTTGTTACTGACCTTGCTTGCCAGCTGAAAATTAGCAAATACCTGCACACAACGCAGAATAAAATGAGAATAACCAGGGTCCAACTAACTTGCCATGAGATTAACCGCACACATTTTGGAATCTGAAAAGGGGGAACTCTATTTGAAATGAAAAATGAAATGAAAATCAATATAGTCACAAGTAGGCTTCAAATGAAGTTACTGTGAAAAGCCCCTAGTCGCCCTTATTTGCTCGAGAATAAAGGTATGTGCGTAGAAACAAAAGTCTGGCAATTCTAATTTACAACTGCAGACTTTTACAACACGGAAGGAATCCAATTGGTCCATCAAATTAGTGCCAACTCTTTGCTCACAATTTCCAGCTGACCACTTCAAAATCACTCATGTGTGAAGAAAGGTGATTGGAAAGCACTTAACTCTGTTTGACGTGGTTGATGTTTATAAACGTTGCGGTCAAAGTTGCTCAACCATGAAGGAAGATGAATGAAGCAAAGCTGACAGCTGTGTGTGTGTGTTTGGAATCTGTCAATCACAGCCGAGTAAGGGAAATGGATGAATGGTTTGCAGCTCAAGGATCTGAGGGGTTTAAACACAGCTGACTGGTTTCTTTTTCCAGGAATTAACACGTGGAGCTTCCTCTGTCTGAGCCAGCCGGTGTATTGCTCAGGGAGTGTCATAACAGTGGTGCAGTGATTAGCACTGCTGCCTCACAGTGCCAGGGACCCGGGTTCAATTCCAGCCAGGGGTAGCTGCCTGAGTTTGCAAATTCTCTCCGTATCTGGGCGGGTTTCCTCCGGGTGCTCCGCTTTCCTCCCACAGTCCAACGATGTGCAGGTTAGGTGGATTGGCCATGATAAATTGCCCTGAGTGTCCAGGAATGTGCAGGTTAGATGATGGGAATAGGTTAGAAAAATAGACTTGGGTCAAGTGGTCTTTCAAAGGGTCAGTGCAGACTCGATAGGCTGAATGGGCTCCTTCTGCACTGTCGGGATTCTACGATCCGATGCCTCTGGGGCCTTCCGGGGTTGGCCATGGAGAGAGTGGTCACACACAGGGTGGCTCCTGCTTGAAGGAGTTGGTTTTGGTCCATTTCACCTGGGCTTTGGGTAGATTCGGCGGACAATTGGAGCGGAGAAGCTCTCCCCTGGATGGGCATGTTTACAAGCTCTCAGACCCGGCTGAGGACTGTCAACGACCTGACGAGACAGCTGGTGGAGACTCATGGCGCAGCGGGGGTGGGGCAGGATGCGAGCGGGGGTGGGGCAGGATGCGAGCGGGGGTGGGGCAGGATGCGAGGGGGGGGTGGGGCAGGATGCGAGCGGGGTGGGGCAGGATGCGAGCGGGGATGGGGCAGGATGCGAGCGGGGTGGGGTAGGATGCGAGCGGGGTCGCCAGGATGTGAGCGGGGTCGCCAGGATGTGAGCGGGGTCGCCAGGAGGTGAGCGGGGTCGCCAGGATGTGAGCGGGGTCGCCAGAATGTGAGCAGGGTCGCCAGGATGTGAGCGGGGTCACCAGGATGCGAGCAGGGTCACCAGGATGCGAGCAGGGGTGGGGCAGGATGTGAGCAGGGGTGGGGCAGGATGTGAGCAGGGGTGGGGCAGGATGTGAGCAGGGGTGGGGCAGGATATGAGCAGGGGTGGGGCAGGATGTGAGCTGGGGTGGGGCAGGAGGTGAGCAGGGGTGGGGCAGGATGTGAGCTGGGGTGGGGCAGGATGGGAGCAGGGGTGGGGCAGGATGTGAGCTGGGGTGGGGCAGGATGTGAGCTGGGGTGGGGCAGGATGGGAGTGGGGGTGGGGCAGGATGGGAGCGGGGGTGGGGCAGGATGCGAGCGGGGGTGGGGCAGGATGGGAGTGGGGGTGGGGCAGGATGTGAGCAGGGGTGGGGCAGGATGTGAGCAGCGGTGGGGCAAGATGGGAGCTGGGGTGGGGCAGGATGGGAGCGGGGGTGGGGCAGGATGCGAGCGGGGGTGGGGCAGGATGCGAGCGGGGGTGGGGCAGGATGCGAGCGGGGGTGGGGCAGGATGGGAGCTGGGTGGGGCAGGATGCGAGCGGGGGTGGGGCAGGTGCGAGTGGGGGTGGGGCAGGATGTGAGCGGCGGTGGGGCAGGATGCGAGCGGGGGTGGGGCAGGATGCGAGCGGGGGTGGGGCAGGATGCGAGCGGGGGTGGGGCAGGATGTGAGCAGGGGTGGGGCAGGATATGAGCAGGGGTGGGGCAGGATGTGAGCTGGGGTGGGGCAGGAGGTGAGCAGGGGTGGGGCAGGATGTGAGCTGGGGTGGGGCAGGATGGGAGCAGGGGTGGGGCAGGATGTGAGCTGGGGTGGGGCAGGATGTGAGCTGGGGTGGGGCAGGATGGGAGTGGGGGTGGGGCAGGATGGGAGCGGGGGTGGGGCAGGATGCGAGCGGGGGTGGGGCAGGATGGGAGTGGGGGTGGGGCAGGATGTGAGCAGGGGTGGGGCAGGATGTGAGCAGCGGTGGGGCAAGATGGGAGCTGGGGTGGGGCAGGATGGGAGCGGGGGTGGGGCAGGATGCGAGCGGGGGTGGGGCAGGATGCGAGCGGGGGTGGGGCAGGATGCGAGCGGGGGTGGGGCAGGATGGGAGCTGGGTGGGGCAGGATGCGAGCGGGGGTGGGGCAGGTGCGAGTGGGGGTGGGGCAGGATGTGAGCGGCGGTGGGGCAGGATGCGAGCGGGGGTGGGGCAGGATGCGAGCGGGGGTGGGGCAGGATGCGAGCGGGGGTGGGGCAGGATGCGAGCGGGGGTGGGGCAGGATGCGAGCGGGGGTGGGGCAGGATGCGAGCGGGGGTGGGGCAGGATGCGAGCGGGGGTGGGGCAGGATGCGAGCGGGGGTGGGGCAGGATGCGAGCGGGGTCGGCAGGATGCGAGCGGGGTGGGGCAGGATGCGAGTGGGGGTGGGGCAGGATGCGAGCGGGGGTGGGGCAGGATGCGAGCGGGGATGGGGCAGGTGCGAATGGGGGTGGGGCAGGATGCGAGCGGGGGTGGGGCAGGTGCGAGCGGGGGTGGGGCAGGTGCGAATGGGGATGGGGCAGGATGCGAGCGGGGATGGGGCAGGATGTGAGCGGGGGTGGGGCGGGATGTGAGCGGGGGTGGGGCAGGATGTGAGCGGCGGTGGGGCAGGATGCGAGCGGGGGTGGGGCAGGATGTGAGCGGGGATGGGGCAGGTGCGAGTGGGGGATGGGGCAGGTGCGAGCGGGGTGGGGCAGGATGCGAGCGGGGGTGGGGCAGGATGCGAGCGGGGTGGGGCAGGATGCGAGCGGGGGTGGGGCAGGATGTGAGCGGCGGTGGGGCAGGATGCGAGCGGGGGTGGGGCAGGATGCGAGCGGGGTGGGGCAGGATGCGAGCGGGGGTGGGGCAGGATGCGAGCGGGGTGGGGCAGGATGCGAGCGGGGGTGGGGCAGGATGCGAGCGGGGATGGGGCGGGATGTGAGCGGGGATGGGGCAGGTGCGAGTGGGGGATGGGGCAGGATGCGAGTGGGGATGGGGCAGGATGCGAGCGGGGTCGGAAGGATGCGAGCGGGGTGGGGCAGGATGCGAGCGGGGGTGGGGCAAGATGCGAGCGGGGGTGGGGCAGGATGCGAGCGGGGGTGGGGCAGGATGCGAGCGGGGGTGGGGCAGGATGCGAGCGGGGGTGGGGCAGGATGCGAGCGGGGGTGGGGCAGGATGCGAGCGGGGTCGGCAGGATGTGAGCGGGGGTGGGGCAGGATGCGAGCGGGGTGGGGGAGGATGCGAGCGGGGGTGGGGCAGAATGCGAGCGGGGGTGGGGCAGGATGCGAGCGGGGGTGGGGCAGGATGTGAGCGGGGTCGTCAGGATGTGAGCGGGGGTGGGGCAGGATGTGAGCGCGGTCGGCAGGATGTGAGCGGGGGTGGGGCAGGATGCAAGCGGGGTCGGCAGGATGTGAGCGGGGGTGGGGCAGGATGTGAGCGGGGTTGGGGCAGGATGCGAGCGGGGGTGGGACAGGATGTGAGCGGGGGTGGGGCAGGATGCGAGCGGGGGTGGGGCAGGATGTGAGCGCGGTCGGCAGGATGTGAGCGGGGGTGGGGCAGGATGCAAGCGGGGTCGGCAGGATGTGAGCGGGGGTGGGGCAGGATGTGAGCGGGGGTGGGGCAGGATGCGAGCGGGGGTGGGGCAGGATGTGAGTGGGGGTGGGGCAGGATGTGAGCGGGATCGGCGGGATGTGAGCGGGGGTGGGGCAGGGTGCGAGTGTGGGTGGGGCAGGATGTGAGCGGGGGTGGGGCAGGATGCGAGCGGGGTGGGGCAGGATGGGAGCGGGGATGGGGCAGGATGCGAGTGTGGGTGGGGCAGGATGTGAGCGGGGGTGGGGCAGGATGCGAGCGGGGATGGGGCAGGATGGGAGCGGGGATGGGGCAGGTGTGAGAGGGGGTGGGGCAGGATGCGAGCGGGGGTGGGGCAGGATGTGAGCGGGGTGGGGCAGGATGTGAGCGGGGGTGGGGCAGGATGCGAGCGGGGTGGGGCAGGATGCGAGCGGGGGTGGGGCAGGATGCGTGTGGGGGTGGGGCAGGATGTGAGCGGGGGTGGGGCAGGATGCGAGCAGGGGTGGGGCAGGATGCGAGCAGGGGTGGGTCAGGATGGGAGCGGGGGTGGGGCAGGATGGGAGCGGGGTGGGGCAGGATGTGAGCTGGGTAGGGCAGGATGGGAGCGGGGGTGGGGCAGGATGTGAGCGAGGTGGGGCAGGATGCGAGCGGGGGTGGGGCAGGATGCGAGCGGGTGTGGGGCAGGATGTGAGCGGGGGTCGGCCAGGATGCGAGTGGGGGTGGGGCAGTATGCGTGTGGGGGTGGGGCAGAATGAGAGCGGGGGTGGGGCAGGATGCGAGCGGGGGTGGGGCAGGATGAGAGCGGGGGTGGGGCAGGATGCGAGCGGGGGTGGGGCAGGATGCGAGCGGGGGTGGGGCAGGATGCGAGCGGGGGTGGGGCAGGATGCGAGCGGGGGTGGGGCAGGATGCGAGCGGGGATGGGGCAGGTGCGAGCGGGGGTGCGGCAGGTGAGAGCGGGGGTGGGGCAGGGTGCGAGCGGGGGTGCGGCAGGTGAGAGCGGGGGTGGGGCAGGGTGCGAGCGGGGTGGGGCAGGATGTGAGCGGGGGTGGGGCAGGATGCGAGCGGGGGTGGGGCAGGTGCGGGTGGGGGTGGGGCAGGTGTGAGTGGGGGTGGGGCAGGATGTGAGCGGGAGTGGGGCAGGATGTGAGCGGGGTCGGCAGGATGCGAGCGGGGGTGGGGCAGGATGCGAGCGGGGGTGGGGCAGGTGCGGGTGGGGGTGGGGCAGGTGCGAGTGGGGGTGGGGCAGGTGCGGGTGGGGGTGGGGCAGGTGCGAGTGGGGGTGGGGCAGGATGCGAGCGGCGTGGGGCAGGATGCGAGCGGGGGTGGGGCAGGTGCGGGTGGGGGTGGGGCAGGTGCGAGTGGGGGTGGGGCAGGATGCGAGCGGCGTGGGGCAGGATGGGAGCGGGGGTGGGGCAGGTGCGGGTGGGGGTGGGGCAGGTGCGAGTGGGGGTGGGGCAGGATGCGAGCGGCGTGGGGCAGGATGGGAGCGGGGGTGAGGCAGGATGGGAGCGGGGTTCAACAAGGCTAAGGCAGTGCTTTATTGTTGAGAGATTTGATTCGGGGATTTGTATCCAGCCAGACTTTGGGTCACACAGGATGGCTGGGATATTTCTTTGGGACGCCACAGGAGACGAGTGATTTGATCAGGGATTATGAGCTGGGGAAGAGCTGAGGGGTGATTTGGGATGGAGGAGTTATGTCCGTGAAAGTTGGATTTTATGCTGATTCTTGTTTGCTGATGTGGGGGAAGTTAAGAAGTTGTCACTTTGTAAGGAGGATGAATGCTCTCCTCTCCTCCTTCCTCGGGAGCTCTTTTGTGTTTTTGAATTTTTTTTTGTACTAATTGTATTTTGTGGGATTTTTGGGTTGTGCTGATGTCTTTGATATTTGTGATGGTAATCGGGAGGGAGTTGTTGTGCAAGTTAATGCAGGCTGTGTGGGGAGAGGGATGGAGGAGTGTTTGAGGGGCGTTTAACAGGAGTCGCCACGATAGCGGCAATTCTAGTAACCTGGAGTGCAGTATCGGGGGGGGGGTGCTGAAATGGTCGGCCAGTGTGGGGGGGAGTGGAGAGTTGGGGGTGGGAGGAGGGGGGCGCTGGGGAGAGGGGGGAGGGAGGTGTCAGCAGCTACATTTTGGGAGGGCGTGAAGGCGGTGGCCTGGGGAAAATGATTTTGTTCAGAGCCCATAGGGTCGGATGAGGAAGGGGGAACGCCAACGGTTATTGGATGAGATTATTGCGGTGGACAGGAGACAGTTGTAGTGGACAGGAGATAGTTGTAGTGGACAGGAGATAGTCGCGGTGGACAGGAGATAGTTGAGGTGGACAGGAGATAGTTGTAGTGGACAGGAGATAGTTGTAGTGGACAGGAGATAGTTGCGGTGGACAGGAGATAGTTGTAGTGGACAGGAGATAGTTGTAGTGGACAGGAGATAGTTGTGGTGGACAGGAAATAGTTGTGGTGGACAGGAGATTGTTGCAGTGGACAGGAGATAGTTGCGGTGGACAGGAGATGTTTGCGGTGGACAGGAGATAGTTGCGGTGGACAGGAGATTGTTGCAGTGGACAGGAGATATTTGCGGTGGACAGGAGATAGTTGTGGTGGACAGGAGATAGTTGTAGTGGACAGGAGATAGTTGCGGTGGACAGGAGATAGTTGTGGTGGACAGGAGATAGTTGAGGTGGACAGGAGATAGTTGTGGTGGACAGGAGATAGTTGTAGTGGACAGGAGATAGTTGCGGTGGACAGGAGATAGTTGCAGCGGACAGGAGATAGTTGCGGTGGACAGGAGATAGTTGCGGTGGACAGCTGATAGTTGGGGCCCCCACGAAGGAATGTTGAGTGAGAGGAAGATGTTGCAGAAACACTTTGACCGGTTGACAACATGTAAGGTGGTGGGGCAGCTGCGGAGGCCCAGGGGGGTGCAGGATGAGTAGAGAAGAAAATACGGGACTTCGTGCATAAGGAACTGCCAACGTTTCCGCAACTACCGGAGTACACATTGTTGGAGCAACTGTGCTCCCAGATGAAGTGGAGGACGGTAAGATCAGGGACATATACGGCTGGCATTGGTGGAAAGGATTAAACGGAGGTGGGAGAGGGAGTTGAGGAGGGAGATAGGACGGTGTCTCTGGGATTAGGCGATGCGGCGAGTGAACTCAGCCTCCCCCTGTGCTAGAATGAGCTTGATTGAGTTTAAAGCTGTGAACGGGGTACACATGGCCTGGGTTTGGATGAGTGGGTTCTTCCCGGGGGCAACAGATGGATGCAAGAAGTGTGGGCGGGGGCCGGCGAATAACGTTGACATTTTTTGGGGCTGAGAAGGTTCTGGGAGGCGGTGTTCAAGACCTTATTGAGGATAGTGGGGCCGAGATGAAATCGGACTCCATGGTGGTCATCTTTGGGTTTCGGAGGTGCCGGTGCTGCTGGAGAGGGTGGGGGCGGAGGCGGGGGCAGGGGCGGGGTATGCTGGGGGGAGGGGGGTGGGGGGGGGTGCCGCAGCCTTTGCCTCTATGATTGCCCGGCGAAGGATTCTTTCGAATTGGAGATGGATACGCCACCGGGGTCGCGGGCAGCCTGGGAGATCTTTCGATTTGGATTTGTTTAGTGTCACGTGTACCGAGGGACAGTGAAAAGTATTTTACTGTGAGCAGCTCAAACAGATCATTTAGTACATGGAAAGAAAATACATAATAGGGCAACACAAGGTACACAATGTGAATACATAGACACCGGCATCAGGTGAAGCATACAGGGTGTAGTGTTAATCAGGTCAGTCCATAAGAGGGTCGTTTGTTGACAGTGGGGAAGAAGCTGTTTTTGAGTCTGTTTGTGCGTGTTCACAGACTTCTGTATCTCCTGCCCGATGGAAGAAGTTGGAAGAGTGAGTAAGCCGGGTGGGAGGGATCTTTGATTATACTGCCCGCTTTCCCCAGGCAGCGGGAGGTGTAGATGGAGTCAATGGATGGGAGGTGGGTTCGTGTGATGGACTGGGCGGTGTTCACGACTCTCTGAAGTTTCTTGTGGTCTTGGGCCCAATGTGGTGATCCACTGTAATAGGAGATGTAAGGTAGGACCTGGACTACAGGTTCGCCGGTAGCTCCTGCCGGCTGGCTCCGCCCAGGGAGAACTGTATAAACATGCGTGACCTCCAGTGCCCTGCCATTTCGCCAGCTGCAGCAGGAAGCCACGCATCTGACTGTAATAAATTGATGCACAATCAATTGCACAAAGACTAAAGTTGGGTACAACTGTGGCTTTATTACAGTCAGATGTGTGGCCTCCTGCTGCAGCTGGCGAAATGGCAGGGCACTGGAGGTCATGCATGTTTATACAGTTCTCCGTGGGCGGAGCCAGCCGGCAGGAGCTACCGGCGAACCTGTAGACCAGGTCCTACCTTCCATCTCCTATTACAGTGGATCACCACACCCAGCAACTGTCAACCATCTCCACCTCGGCCCCGTTGATGCAGACAGCAGTGTGGATGATACTGAAGTCAATGACCAGCTCTTTAGTTTTGCTGATATTGAGGGAGAGATTGTTGTCGTTACACCGCTCCACTAGGTTCTCTATCTCCCACCTATATTCTGACTCATCGTTAGTCGAGATCCGACCCACTATGGTTGTGTTGTCAGCAAACTTGTCGATGGGGTTGGAGCCACAATTTGCCACGCAGTCGTGTGTGTACAGAGAGTATAGAAGGGGGCTTAGTACGCAGACTTGCGGGCCCCGGTATTGAGGACTATCGTGGAGGTGGTGTTGTTTTTGATCCTTAACGATTGTGGTCTGTGGGTCAGGAAGTCGAGGATCCAGTTGCAGAGTGGGGAGCCAAGTCCTAGGTTTTGATATGAGCTTGGCTGGGATTATGGTGTTGAAGGCGGAGCTGTAGTCAATGAACAGGAGTCTGACGTAGGAGTCCTTGTTGTCGAGATGCTCCAGGGATGAGTGTAGGGCCAGGAAGATGGCGCCTGCGTGGACCGGTTGTGACGGTATGTGAATTTTAGTGGATCAAGGCATTCCGGGAGTATGCAGTTGATGTGTCTCATGACCAACCTCTCGAAGCACTTCATTACGACTGACATCAGGGCCAGCGGACGGTAGTCGTTGAGGCATGTTTCCTGGTTCTTCTTTGGCATCGGTATGATGGTGGTCTTCTTGAAGCAGGTGGGGATGTTGGAACGGGCTAGGGAGAGGTTGAAAATGTTCGCGAAAACATCTGCAAGCTGGTCTGCGCAGGATCTGAGTGCATGACCAGAGACCCCGGGCGAGATTCTCCGACCCCCCGCCGGGTCGGAGAATCGCCGGGGGCTGGCGTGAATCCCGCCCCCGCCGGTTGCCAAATTCTCCGGCACTGGATATTCGGTGGGGGCGGGAATCATGCCGGTTGGCGCCCCCCCCCCCCCGCGATTCTCCGGTCCGGAAGGGCTGAAGTCCCGCTGCTAAAATGCCTGTCCCACCGGCGTAGATTAAACCATCTCTCTTACCGGCGGGACAAGGCGGCGCGGGCGGGCTCCGGGGTCCTGGGGGGGGGCGCGGGGCGATCTGGCCCCGGGGGGTGCCCTCACGGTGGCCTGGCCCGCGATCGGGGCCCACCGCCTTTCCCTTCTGCCTTCACCACGGTCTCCACCATGGCGGAGGCAGAAGAGACTCCCTCCACTGCGCATGCACGGGAATGCCGTGAGCGGCCGCTAACGCTCCCGCGCATGCGCTGCCCGGAGATGTCATTTCCGCGCCAGCTGGCGGGGCACCAAAGGCCTTTTCCGCCAGCTGGCGGGGCGGAAATTCGTCCGGCGCCGACCTAGCCTCTTAAGGTTGGGGCTCGGCCCCCAAAGATGCGGAGCATTCCGCACCTTTGGGGCGGCGCGATGCCCGACTGATTTGTGCCGTTTTGGGCGCCAGTCGACGGACATCGCGCCGATACCGGAGAATTTCGCCCCCCGTCCGGGCCCGTCGCCTTCCAAGGGTTCACTTTCAACAAGGCCGATCTGACTTCTGAATCTGTGACGGTGGGTATGGGGGTGTCCGGGGCTGTTGGGACAGTCGACAGCGGATTGTTGGTTTCCTGCTCGAACCGAGCAAAGAATGCATTCAGTTCACTGGGGAGGGGTGCGCTGCTGCCAGAGATACTGCTCGGCTTCGCTTTGTAGCCCGTTATGTTGTTTAGGCCTTGCCACAATTGACGAGTCTATAACGCTATCTTAGTCTGATATTGTCTCTTGGCATCCCGGTTGATTTGCGGAGGTCGTACCTGGATTTCTTGTAGAGGTCAGGGTCGCCTGTCTTGAACTTGGTCTTCAATAGGGAGTCTATTGTCCGATTGAGCCATGGTTTCCAGTTGGGGAACGTACGTGCTGCTTTCTTTGGCACGCAGTCGTCCACACATTTGCTGGTGAAGTCTGTGATGGTGGTGGCATACTCGTCTAGGTTGGCCACTGCGTTCTTGAATATGGACCAGTCCACTGTCTCCAAGCAGTCAATAAGAATTGTTCTGTTGCCTCGGACCAGCACTGCACGATCTTCTTAACCGGATTCTCCCGCTTAAGTTTGTGCTTGTCTGCCAGGAGAAGGAGCGCCGTCTTATGGTCGGGGGATGGATCGTTAGGCGCCCTTGATTTTTGTGTCGCAGTGGTCAAGGATGTTAGGGCCCCTGGTGGGACAGGAGATGTGCTGGTGGAATTTTGGCAGTTGGAGGATGGCCTTGTTGAAGTCTCCGGCCACGATGAACAAGGCCTCCGGGTGTTCTGTTTCGTCGTTGTTTATTACTGTGTATAGTTCGTCCAGCGCCTTCCTCACTACTGCCTGGGGTGGGATGTAGACCGCTGTGATAATTGCTGAAGTGAACTCACGTGGAAGATAATATGGGCGGCACTTCATGGTCAGGTATTCCAGGTCTGGGAGCAGTAGGTCGCCAGAGTCGCCACATCCGAGCAGCAGGAGGAGATGATGAGGAGGCAAACCCCTCCACCCTTCGCTTTGCCTGATGACCCGGTGCGGTCCGCCCGGTGAATTGAGAAACCGTCAGGTTGTATGGCACAGTCCGGTGGGGCGGGGGTGAGCCCTGTCTCTGTGAAACAGAGCACACAGCAGTCTCTTACTTCCTTCTGAGGGCCACGTCTGGCGTTAAGCTCGTCCAGCTTGTTTTCGATCGCTTGGACGTTTGCCAGGACTGTCCTGGGGAGAAGAGACTTGAACCGCGTTGCTTCAGTCTCACCTGCAGACCTCCGCGTTTCCCTCACCTCCGCGGTCAGCGGCTGCTGCTGGACGGTCCCGGGTCCGATAGGAGATGTCTGACCTTATGGAAGATAAGTGGTTGTGTCTGGCGGGGTCCCGGGAGCAGGTTGCGATTTCAGTGTTGCCGGGCGGGGTACGTTTGCGATCCGGTCGGATCCCGGGGTTCCATGAGGACGGGTCTACCTTTTGCCACATCAGGTCCTCGCGTGGGGTCTCCACTGTATTTGGGGGTCTTTTGTCCGAGTTTTGGTTCAGGCAGGGGCTTCCTGGGTCAGGCTAGACCGAGTCCCATGTTTGGTTCCGGCGTTAGTGGTCTGGTCGGGCACTCCTGCAATCGGGCCTTGGAGCCGGCCTGGTTGGGCCTCCAGTTGGATAATCCTCCTTTCCTCCAGCTGCTGGTAAGTCGCGGTGCTGGGCGGGGCCTCTCTGGGTCACTGGGCGGGTCCACTCTGGGTCACTGGGCGGGGCCTCTCCGGGTCACTGGGTGGAGCCTCTCTGGGTCACTGGGCGGGACCTCTCCAGGTCACTGGGCAGGGCCTCTCTGGGTCACTGGGCGGGGCCTCTCTGTGTCACTGGGTGGGGCCTCTCCAGGTCACTGGGCAGGGCCTCTCTGGGTCACTGGGCGGGTCCTCTCTGTGTCACTGGGTGGGGCCTCTCTGTGTCGCTGGACGGGGTCTCTCCGGGTCACTGGGCGGGGCCTCTCCGGGTCACTGGGCGGTGCCACTCTGGGTCGCTGGGTGGGGCCTCTCTGTGTCGCTGGGCGGGGCCTCACTGGGTCGGGTCACCGGGCGGGGCCTCGCTGGGTCGGGTCGCTGGGTGGGGCCTCTCCGGTTCTCTGGGCGGGGCCTCTCTGGGTCAGGTCTCTGGGTGGGGCCTCGCTGGGTCACTGGGTGGGGACTCTCTGAGTCACTGGGCGGGGCCTCTCTGTGTCGGGTCTCTGGGTGGGGCCTCGCTGGGTCACTGGGTGGGGCCTCACTGGGTCACTGGGTGGGGCCTCTCTGAGTCACTGGGCGGGGCCTCTCTGTGTCGGGTCTCTGGGTGGGGCCTCACTGGGTCACTGGGTGGGGCCTCTCTGAGCCACTGGGTGGGGCCTCTCTGTGTCGGGTCTCTGGGTGGGGCCTCGCTGGGTCGCTGGGTGGGGCCTCTCTGTGTCGCTGGGCGGGGCCTCACTGGGTCGGGTCACCGGGCGGGGCCTCGCTGGGTCGGGTCGCTGGGTGGGGCCTCTCCGGTTCTCTGGGCGGGGCCTCTCTGGGTCGGGTCTCTGGGTGGGGCCTCGCTGGGTCACTGGGTGGGGCCTCTCTGAGTCACTGGGCGGGGCCTCTCTGTGTCGGGTCTCTGGGTGGGGCCTCGCTGGGTCACTGGGTGGGGCCTCTCTGAGTCACTGGGTGGGGCCTCTCTGTGTCGGGTCTCTGGGTGGGGCCTCGCTGGGTCACTGGGTGGGGCCTCTCTGAGTCACTGGGTGGGGCCTCTCTGTGTCGGGTCTCTGGGTGGGGCCTCGCTGGGTCACTGGGTGGGGCCTCTCTGAGTCACTGGGCGGGGCCTCACTGGGTCGGGTCACCGGGCGGGGCCTCGCTGGGTCGGGTCGCTGGGTGGGGCCTCTCCGGTTCTCTGGGCGGGGCCTCTCTTTGGTCGGGTCTCTGGGTGGGGCCTCGCTGGGTCACTGGGTGGGGCCTCTCTGAGTCACTGGGCGGGGCCTCTCTGTGTCGGGTCTCTGGGTGGGGCCTCGCTGGGTCACTGGGTGGGGCCTCTCTGGGTCGCTGGGTGGGGCCTCTTTGTGTCACTGGGCGGGGCCTCACTGTGCCGGGTCACTGGGTGGGGCCTCGCTGGGCCGGGTCACTGGGTGGGGCCTCTCTGTGTCGCTGGGCGGGGCCTCACTGGGTCGGGTCACCGTGCGGGGCCTCGCTGGTTCGGGTCGCTGGGTGGGGCCTCTCCAGGTCGGGTCGCTGGGCGGGGCCGCTCCGGGACACTGGGCAGGGCCTCTCCGGGTCTCTGGGAGGAGCCTCTCTGGGTCGCTGGGCGGGGCCTCTCCGGGTCACTGGGCGGGGCCTCTCCGGGTCACTGGGCAGGGCCTCTCCGGATCTCTGGGAGGAGCCTCTCTGGGTCACTGGGCGGGGCCTCTCTGTGTCGGGTTGCTGGGCGGGGCCTCTCCGGTTCAGATCACTAGGCAGAGCTTCTCTGGGTCAGGTCGCTGGGCGGGGTCTCTCCGGGTCGGGTCGCTGGGCGGGGCCTCTCCAGGTCGGGTCACTGGGCAGGGCCTCTCCGGGTCGGGTCACTGGGCGGGGCCTCTCTGTGCCGCTGGGTGGGGCCTCTCTGGGTTGGGTCGCTCGGCGGGGCCTCTCTAGGTCGGGTCGCTGGGCGGGGCCTCTCCGGGTCAGGTCGCTGGGCGGGGCCTCTCCGGGTCAGGTCGCTGGGCGGGGCTTCTCCGGGCCGGGTCGCTGGGTGGGGCCTCTCCAGGTCCCAGTACCGTCTCCTCCTGACGTCAGTGCGCTGCCCCAGGACCAAATTTCTTTTTAACAACGACAGCGTCTTCCCACCAGTAGAGGCGGCAGAGAGCAGGTCACGTACCCGGCATGTACATTGATGTCACACAATCCGTAGCCGTGAATCCTGGAGGAGAGATTCCTCCGTGTTGTCGCTGCCAGCAAGTAAGCAACAGGACTATGGGAAGAACTGAAGATGGATCAGTTTGTAATAAGGAAGAGAGGGTCAGAGACACAAACAGGCCAGGATCTCACAACTGAATCTGCTGGTGTGAGCTGCCTAGGCGTGTCCAGCACAGGACAAAGCAGTGGTGGTGTGAGCTCCAGGGCTCTGATGGACAACCCATGAGGGAGTAGCTGAAATCAGGAATGAAGCAGGATAAAGATGATTACTTGAGGTATGGCTTTATTAATTGTACTGGCTATTGAAAGATGGGGCGGTACAGCGGTCAGCACTGTTACTTCACAGAACCAGGGACCCGGGTTCAATTCCCCCCTGGGTCACTGTCTGTGCGGAGTCTGCACATTCTCCCCGTGTGTGCGTGGGTTTCCTCCGGGTGCTCCGGTTTCCTCCCACAAGTCCCGAAAGACCTGCTTGTCGGGTGAATTGGACATTCTGAATTCTCCCTCTGTGTACCCGAACAGGCACCGGAATGTGGCGACTAGGGGATTTTCACAGTAACTTCAGGCAGTGTTAATGTAAACCTACTTGTGACACTAATTATTATTAAAACCCTTAAACTTCAAAGACTAAGCATGGCGAGTTCAAGGATTTTTTTCAAAGGATGCAGAGGAACTTAAATCCTCAGCCGCTTCCTCAGCAGAAATGTAACACTGACTGGCAAAGCAAGTGAGACTGTGAGGACCAAGCAGGCTCACCTGTCACAGTGAAGGTAAGTGAAAATTGTGGTGTCGCAAAGTCCGAGCGGCACGGGTCCCGAAGGGCGGCCAGTTCGTAAAAATGGGTCCCGGGATAAAAAGTTTGAAAAATACTGGGCAGGATTCTCCAACCCCCCACCCCGCCGCTCCGACGCCGACTGCCAAATTCTCCGCCGCCGGTTTTCGGGTGGGGGCGGGGATCGTGCAGCGGCCCCCACGCCCCAGCAATCCTCCGGGCCCCGATGGGCCACACGGCCGCCCGTTTCCGGCCAGTCCCGCCGGCGTGAAATGGACATGGTCCAACCCGGCGGGACCTGGCTTGTCGGCCGTCTAGCGGGGTCCACGGGGGGGGGTGCGGGAGGATCCGGCCCCGGGGGAGCAGGCCCCCACGATGGCCTGGCCCGCAATCGGGGCCCACCGATCTGCGGGCGGGCCTGTGCCCTGGGGTTAGGTGCGAGGAAGTTTTTTTACAGGGGATGGTGAGTGCCTGGAACTCGCTGCTGGGGGAGGTGGTGGAAGCAGTGACGTTTAAGGGGCGTCTTGACGAACACATGAAAAGCTTGGGAATAGAAGGGTACGGGACCCTGGAAGTGCAGAAGGTTTTAGTTTAGATGGGCAGCGTGGTCAGCACAGGCTTGGAGGGCCGAAGGGCCTCTTCCTGTGTTGTACTGCTCTTTCTTCTAATGACCTATTTGCATCCACTTTGCGGGCCCGTCACTCCATTCCCTGGCCCTCCCTGATGCTCCGGTGCCCTGGGCTTAAGGGAGTTGCCCCAAAAGTCCATCCTATGGCCTACATTCCCCTGCAACAATGCACCAGATCCCCCAGAGAACCCCAAAATGGAAGAACCCCCCCAAAGAGACACCATTAATAGGGAGATCCCCCCATCAAAATGTGGTAAGTGTATTGCAAACACACGCTTGAGTAATTCTTTGAACTTAGTGATTGGAATGCACTTAACTCTCTTTGATGTGGTTCAGGTTTGTAAGCATTGGGGTTTCAGCACTTAGAGTCGCTCATCCAAGAAAGGGGATGAATGAATCAAGGCTGCAGCTGGTTTGTGGAAATGTCAATGGCTGGCAGCTAATGGATCAGAGGGGTTTAAACACAGGTCACAGCTCTACCCCTTCCAGGAATGGACAGGTGCTGCCTCCAGGCAAATGTTACAGCGGTAATTGTTTTCACTACCCATATCTGGGCTGCTCCCCAGCTTGCAGACCGGGGTCTCTTTTCTAGGTGGGGTGGGAGTCTTTGTGGGGGAGGTCTCTTTAACCAGGGGGTCCCTGTGGGGACTCCTTTAATTCGGGGATCTCTGTGAGGGATTCTTTAGTTAGGGGGTCTTTGTCGGAGCCCCTCTAATTAGGGGCTCTCTGTGAGGGGGTTCCTTCAGTTACAGGGTCCGGGGGGGCTCCTCCCTATTAAGGAGGTTCCTGGGGGGGGGATTGAGTCACCCCCACACTTGGGGGAAGGGGGGCAACCAGGCAATATGTGGGGGGGGGCTGCTTTGCGGTGTGGGGGGGCCTGGCTTGCAGTGCGGGTAGTGGTTGACCGTCGCAGGATTCTGCTATAGGGCCACATGCTCAAAGTGGGGGCCCGTTAGCGGGAATCTCTCCTCTCCTCGGTCTGGATAAATTTGCATGGCAAGGGATACGGAATTGCTTCCTGTTTGTGCTCCCAGGGGGATCGTAAATCGGTAGCAATTTTCCTCCAGCGGGGGAACATAGGGCAGGAATGTCCGCTTGCCGACACCGATATCGTAATCGACGATCAGGCAGAGAATCCCCTTTGACCACCGAATCGGGGGCAGTGTCTGTTTTCGGTAGCTCTGCCCCTTCCAAAACGCGTCATCGGCGAGTACTCCCGCCGCACAGCGTAGGGACGGCCTCAGGACGTCACCTGAAGGCCCTCCCCCGATGCTCTGCCCCCGATGGGCCAACTTCACCACGGTGCGGTTGACTTGTGCTCTCAGTTTTCATCAACCTTGCGTGGCGGCTGCGGACTGTGTCCAGCGCCGTGAAAATCGGGGGGCCGAGGGGGGGGGGTCTTCGCCGAGGACTGGGGGACTGGTGGGGGGTGGTCCGGGGTGGCCAGGTTGTCGCTGTGCAAATGCACGGCCACGGACCCGGCCATTCTCCGGCCATTCTTGGCGCGGGAGCCGGTTGTTTTACCCAGTGCCGCTGCTCGCCCCTCACCGGTCCCGGAATCGTAAAGCACCTCAGTGCCCACACCAGCGTCGGCTCTTAGCCGCAGAATCAGAGAATCCAGCCCATAGCCTCCCAACTGAGAATCTCGCCACACTCACACACACACTCACACTCACACACTCACACTCACACACACACTCACACTCACACACTCACACTCACACACTCACACACTCACACACACACTCACACACTCACACACTCACACACTCACACTCACACACTCACACTCACACACACACTCACACTCACACACTCACACTCACACACTCACACACTCACACTCACACTCACACACACACTCACACAGTCACACACTCACACACTCACACACTCACACTCACACACTCACACACTCACACACTCACACTCACACACTCACACACTCACACTCACACGCTCACACACTCACACTCACACACTCACACTCACACTCACACACTCACACTCACACACTCACACGCTCACACACTCACACTCACACACTCACACACTCACACTAACACACACACACTCACACACTCACACTCACACACACACACACTCATACACTCACACTCACACACACTCATACACACACACTCACACACTCACACTCACACACTCACACACTCACACACTCACACTCACACACACACACACTCATACACTCACACTCACACACACTCATACACACACACTCACACACACACTCACACACACACTCACACACACACTCACACTCACACACTCACACACTCACACTCACACACTCACACTCACACACTCATACTCACACACTCACACACTCACACACTCACACACACACACACACACTCATACACTCACACACTCACACACACACACACACTCATACACACACACTCACACACACACTCACACACACACACTCACACACTCACACACACACTCACACACACACTCACACACTCACACACACACACTCACACACTCACACTCACACACACACACACACACTCACACACACACTCACACACACACTCACACACTCACACACACACTCACACACACACACTCACACTCACACACACTCACACACACACACACTCACACACTCACACTCACACACACACACTCACACACTCACACTCACACACACTCACACTCACACACTCACACACTCACACTCACACTCACACACACTCACACACACACACACTCACACACTCACACTCACACACACACACTCACACACTCACACTCACACACACACACACTCACACTCACACAATCACACTCACACTCACACACACACACTCACACACTCACACACACACACACTCACACTCACACACTCTCACACACTCACACGCTCACACGCTCACACACTCGCACACACACACACACACACTCACACACACACTCACACACTCACACTGACACACACTCACACACTCACACTCACACGCTCACACACACACTCACACTCACACTCCCACTCCCACTCCCACACTCACACTCACACTCTCACACTCACACACTCACACACTCACACTCACACACGCACTCATACACACACACTCACGCACACACTCACACACACTCACACGCACACTCACACTCACACTCACACACTCACACTCCACACTCACACACTCACACACACACACACTCACACTCACACACACACTCACACTCACACTCACACACTCACACTCCACACTCACACACTCACACACACACACACACTCACACACTCACACTCACACACACACACTCACACTCACACTCACACACACACACTCACACACACACACACTCACACACACACACTCACACACTCACACACTCTCACACACTCACACGCTCACACGCTCACACGCTCACACACTCGCACTCACACACACTCACGCACTCACACACACTCATACTCACACACACACACACACACTCACACACACACTCACACACTCACACTCACACACACTCACACTTACACACACTCACACACACACTCACACTCACACTCACACTCACACTCACACTCACACTCACACTCACACTCTCACGCTCACACACACACTCACTCACACACACACTCACACTCACACACACTCACACTCTCACACTCACACTCACACTCTCACACTCACACACACACTCACTCACACACACACTCACACACACACTCACACACACACACTCACACACACACACTCACACACACACACTCACACACACACACTCACACACACACACTCACACACACACTCACTCACACACGTACAAACACACACGTACAAACACACACACACATACACACACACACACATATACTCACACCCACACACAAACACACACACACACAAACACACACACACTCACAAACACGCACAGAAACACACACACACACACAGACACACACACAGACACACATACACACACAAACAAACACACACACTGACACACACAAACAGAATCACGCACACAAACAGAAACACACACAAACAGAAACATACAAACATACACACACACACACATGTACCCAGACAAGTACACACACACATATACAGACATACATGCAAATATACACCACCAACACACACACGGTCATATACATACGCACATGGACACATTTGACGAAGCACATACTCGCATATATACACAAAGACACAAATACAGATGCACTCACACATACCATGCACACAAAACACACAAGCAGAGACACATACACACACATATCTTACGTTACAGATTGTTGAACTTTTGTTAAACTAAGAACATAAGAGATAGAAATATGATGAGGCCATTCGGCCCTCGTGACTCTGCATCATTCAATAAGGTTTAGTCTGATCTAAAACCTCAGCTCCACTCTCACACCTATCCCCATCACCCTCAATTCCCCATTACAGTGCATAACATGGAACATAGAACATAGAACATTACAGCGCAGTACAGGCCCTTCGGTCCTCGATGTTGCGCCGACCTGTGAAACCACTCTAAAGCCCATCTACACTATTCCCTTATCGTCCATATGTCTATCCAATGACCATTTGAATACCTTTAGTGTTGGCGAGTCCACTACTGTTGCAAGCAGGGCATTCCACGCCCTTACTACTCTCTGAGTAAAGAACCTGGGCGAGATTCTCCGACCCCCCGCCGGGTCGGAGAATCGGCGAGGGCTGGCGTGAATCCCGCCCCCGCCGGTTGCCGAATTCTCCGGCACCGGATATTCGGCGGGGGCGAGAATCGCGCCGCGCCGATTGGTGGGCCCCCCTGCGCGATTCTCCGGCCCGGACGGGCCGAAGTCCCGCCGCTAAAATGCCTGTCCCGCCGGCGTAGATTAAACCAACTACCTTACCGGCGGGACAAGGCGGCGCGGGCGGGCTCCGGGGTCCTGGGGGTGGGGGGGCACAGGGTGATCTGGCCCCGGGGGGTGCCCCCACGGTGGCCTGGCCCGCGATCGGGGCCCACCGATCAGCGGGCGGGCCTGTGCCGTGGGGGCACTCTTTCCCTTCCGTCTTCGCCACGGTCTCCACCGTGGCGGAGGCGGAAGAGACTCCCTCCACTGCGCATGCGCGGGAAACTGTCAGCGGCCGCTGACGCTCCCGCGCATGCGCCGCCCGGGGATGTCATTTCCGCGCCAGCTGGTGGGGCACCAAAGGCCTTTTCCGCCAGCTGGCGGGGCGGAGATTCGTCCGGCGCGGGCCTAGCCCCTTAAGGTTGGGGCTCAGCCCCCAAAGATGCGGAGCATTCCGTACCGTTGGGGCGGTGCGATGCCCGACTGATTTGCGCCGATTTGGACGCCAGTCGGCGGACATCGCGCCGATACCGGAGAATTTCACCCCCTATCTCTGAAATCTGTCCTATATCTATCTCCCCTCAATTTAAAGCTATGTCCCCCCATGCTAGACATCACCATCCGAGGAAAAAGGCTCTCACTGTCCACCCTATCCAATCCTCTGATCATCTTGTATGCCTCAATTAAGTCACCTCTTAACCTTCTTCTCTCTAACAAAAACAGCCTCAAGTCCTTTCCTCATAAGATCTTCCCTCCATACCAGGCAACATTCTGGTAAATCTCCTCTGCACCCTTTCCAATGCTTCCACATCCTTCCTGTAATTCGGCGACCAGAATTGCACGCAATACTCCAAATGCGGCTGCACCAGAGTTTTGTACAGCTGCAACATGACCTCATGGCTCCGAAACCCAATCCCTCTACCAATAAAAGCTAACACACCGTACGCCTTCTTAACAACCCTCTCAACCTGGGTGGCAACTTTCAGGGATCTATGCACATGGACACCGAGATCTCTCTGATCGTCCACACTGCCAAGAATCTTACCATTAGCCCAGTACTCTGTCTTCCTGTTATTCCTTCCAAAATGAATCACCTCACACTTTTCTGCATTAAACTCCATTTGCCACCTCTCAGCCCAGCGATGCAGCTTATCTATGTCCCTCTGTAACTTGTAACATCCTTCCGCACTGTCCACAACTCCACCGACTTTAGTGTCATCTGCAAATTTACTCACCCATCCTTCTACCCCCTCCTCCAGGTCATTTATAAAAATTACAAACAGCAGTGGCCCTAAAACAGATCCTTGTGGCACACCACTAGTAACTGGACTCCAGTCTGAACATTTCCCATCAACCACCACCCTTTGTCTTCTTCCAGCTAGCCAATTTCTGATCCAAACTGCTAAATCACCCTGAATCCCATGCCTCTGTATTTTCTGCAGTAGCCTACCGTGGGGAACCTTATCAAACGCTTTACTGAAATCCATATACACCACATCAACTGCTTTACCCTCATCCACCTGTTTGGTCACCTTCTCAAAGAACTCAATAAGGTTTGTGAGGCACGACCTACCCTTCACAAAACCGTGTTGACTATCTCTAATCAAATTATTCCTTTCCAGAAGATTATACATCCTACCTCTTATAAACCTTTCCAAGATTTTGCCCACAACAGAAGTAAGGCTCACTGGTCTATAGTTACCGGGGTTGTCTCTACTCCCCTTCTTGAACAAGGGGACAACATTTGCTATCCTCCAGTCTTCTTGACTATTCCTGTAGACAAAGATGACTTAAAGATCAAAGCCAAAGGCTCAGCAATCTCCTCCCTAGCTTCCCAGAGAATCCTAGGTTAAATCCCATCCAGCCCAGGGGACTTATCTATTTTCACACTTTCCAGAATTGCTAACACCTCCTCCTTATGAACCTCAAGCCCTTCTAGTCTAGTAGCCTGTATCTCTGTGTTCTCCTCGACAACATTATCTTCTTCCTGTGTGAATACTGACAAAAAATATTCATTTAGCACCTCTCTTATCTCCTCGGACTCCACGCACAACTTCCCACTACTTTCCTTGACTGGCCCTACTCTTACCCTAGTCATTCTTTTATTCCTGACATATCTATAGAAAGCTTTAAGGTTATCCTTGATCCTACCTGCCAAAGACTTCTCATGTCCCCTCCTGGCTATTCTTAACTCTCTCTTTAGGTCCTTCCTAGCTAACTTGTAACTCTCGAGCGCCCTAACTGAACCTTCATGGCTCATCTTTACATAAGCCTCCTTCTTCCGCTTGACAAGTGTTTCGACTGCTTTAGTAAACCACGGTTCCCTTGCTCGACCACTTCCTCCCTGCCTGACAGGTACATACTTATCAAGGACACACAGTAGCTGTTCCTTGAACAAGCTCCACGTTTCCATTGTGCCCATCCCCTGAAGTTTTCTTCTCCATCCGATGCATCCTAAGTCTTGCCTCATCGCATCATAATTGCGTTTCCCCCAGATATAACTCTTGCCCTGCGGTATATACCTATCCCTTTCCATCACTAAAGTAAACGTAATCGAATTGTGGTCACTATCACCAAAGTGCTCACCTACCTCCAAATCTAACACCTGTCCTGGTTCATTACCCAGTACCAAATCCATTATGGCCTCCCCTCTTGTTGGCCTATCTACATACTGTGTCAGGAAACCCTCCTGCACACATTGGACAAAAACGGACCCATCTAAAGTACTCAAACTATAGCGTTTCCAGTCAATATTTGGAAAGTTAAAGTCCCCCATAACAACTACCCTGTTGCTTTCGCTCCTATCCAGAAGCATCTTTGCAATCCTTTCCTCTACATCTCTGGAACCTTTCGGAGGCCTATAGAAAACCCCTAACAGGGTGACCTTTCCTTTCCTGTTTCTAACCTCAGCCCATACTACCTCAGTAGACGAGTCCTCATCAAAGGTCCTTTCTGCCACCGTAATACTATCCTTGACTAAAAATGCCACCCCTGCCCCTCTTTTACCACCTTCCCTGAGCTTACTGAACTATCTAAACCCCGGCACCTGCAACAACCATTCCTGTCCCTGCTCTATCCATGTCTCCAAAATGGCCATAACATCGAAGTCCCAGGTACCAACCCATGCCGCAAGTTCACCCACCATTCGGCCCATCGTGTCTGCACCGGCCCTTGGAAAGAGCACCCCCACTTAAGCCCCACCTCCACCCTATCCCCATAACCCAGTAACCCCACCTAAAAGTTTTTGGACACTAAGGGCAATTTATCATGGCCAATCCACCTAACCTGCACATCTTTGGACTGTAGGAGGAAACCGGAGCACCCGGAGGAAACCCACACAGACACGGGGAGAACGTGCAGACTCCACACAGACAGTGACCCAAGCCGGGAATTGAACCTGGGACCCTAGAGCTATGAAGCAACAGTGCTAACCATTATGCTACTGTGCTGCCCTAATGTAACCTGCTTGATGTAACCTACCTAATTCACTGAGTGTTGAATGCATTAATAAAATATGAGTGGGGGAAGGGAACTAAACGTAGATCAGTGAAGATGAGCAAATCTCCTGGTCTACTTCTACAGGTGAGATGGTGATATTCATTCACACAGCGAGTTGTTGTGATCTGGAACGCTGCCTGAGATGCGGAAGGTGCTGCATGAGATCTGGAATGTGCTGCATGAGATCTGGAAGGTGTTGCCTGAGATCTGGAAGTGGCTGCCTCAGATCTGGAAGGTGCTGCCTGAGATCTGGAAGGTGTTGCCTGAGATCTGGAAGTGGCTGCCTCAGATCTGGAAGGTGCTGCCTGAGATCTGGAAGGTGCTGCCTGAGATCTGGAAGGTGTTGCCTGAGATCTGGAAGTGGCTGCCTCAGATCTGGAAGGTGCTGCCTGAGATCTGGAGGGCGCTGTCTGAGATCTGGAAGTGGCTGCCTGAGATCTGGGAGGAGCTGCCTGAGATCTGGAACGTGCTGCCTGAGATCTGGAAGGTACTGCCTGAGATCTGGAAGCAGCTGCCTGAGATCTGGAATGCGCTGCCTGAGATCTGGAACGTGCTGCCTGAGATCTGGAAGGAGCTGCCTGAGATCTGGAGGGTTCTGCCTGAGATCTGGAACGCGCTGCGTGAGATCTGGAAGGAGCTGCCTGAGATCTGGAAGGCGCTGCCTGAGATCTGGAAGGAGCTGCCTGAGATCTGGAACGTGCTGCCTGAGATCTGGAAGGAGCTGCCTGAGATCTGGAACGCGCTGCCTGAGATCTGGAAGGAGCTGCCTGAGATCTGGAAGCAGCTGCCTGAGATCTGGAACGTGTTGCCTGAGATCTGGAAGCAGCTGCATGAGTTCTGGAGGGCGCTGCCTGAGATCTGGAACACGCTGCCTGAGATCTGGAAGCAGCTGCATGAGATCTGGAAGGAGCTGCCTGAGATCTGGAGGGCACTGCCTCAGATCTGGAAGGCGCTGCCTGAGATCTGGAAGCAGCTGCATGAGATCTGGAAGCAGCTGCATGAGATCTGGAGGGCGCAGTCTGAGATCTGGAACGCGCTGCCTGAGATCTAGAAGGAGCTGCCTGAGATCTGGAAGGCGCTGCCTGAGATCTGGAACGAGCTGCCTGAGATCTGGAAGGAGCTGCCTGAGATCTGGAAGGAGCTGTCTGAGATCTGGAACGCGCTGCCTGAGATCTGGAGGGCGCTGCCTGAGATCTGGAAGATGCTGCCTGAGATCTGGAAGGCGCTGCCTGAGATCTGGAAGGAGCTGCCTGAGATCTGGAAGCAGCTGCCTGAGATCTGGAAGGAGCTGCCTGAGATCTGGAAGCAGCTGCCTCAGATCTGGAACGTGCTGCCTGAGATCTGGAAGCAGCTGCCTGAGATCTGGAACGTGCTGCCTGAGATCTGGAAGGTGCTGCCTGAGATCTGGAAGGAGCTGCCTGAGATCTGGAAGGAGCTGTCTGAGATCTGGAACGCGCTGCCTGAGATCTGGAAGGAGCTGCCTGAGATTTGGAAGGAGCTGCCTGAGATCTGGAAGCAGCTGCCTGAGATCTGGAACGTGCTGCCTGAGATCTGGAAGCAGCTGCCTGAGACGTGGAACGCGCTGCCTGAGATCTGGAAGGAGCTGCCTGAGATCTGGAAGGAGCTGCCTGAGATCTGGAAGGAGCTGCCTGAGATTTGGAAGGAGCTGCATGAGATCTGGAAGGAGCTGCCTGAGATCTGGAAGCAGCTGCCTGAGATCTGGAAGGAGCTGCCTGAGATCTGGAACGCGCTGCCTGAGATCTGGAAGGCGCTGCCTGAGATCTGGAAGGAGCTGCCTGAGATCTGGAAGGAGCTGCCTGAGATCTGGAAGGAGCTGTCTGAGATCTGGAAGCAGCTGCCTGAGATCTGGAACGTGCTGCCTGAGATCTGGAACGCGCTGCCTGAGATCTGGAAGGAGCTGCCTGAGATCTGGAAGGTGCTGCCTGAGATCTGGAAGGTGCTGCATGAGATCTGCAAGGAGCTGCCTGAGATCTGGAAGCAGCTGCCTGAGATCTGGAACGTGCTGCCTGAGATCTGGAAGCAGCTGTCTGAGATCTGGAACGCGCTGCCTGAGATCTGGAAGGAGCTGCCTGAGATTTGGAAGGAGCTGCCTGAGATCTGGAAGCAGCTGCCTGAGATCTGGAACGTGCTGCCTGAGATCTGGAAGCAGCTGCCTGAGATCTGGAACGCGCGGCCTGAGATCTGGAAGGAGCTGCCTGAGATCTGGAAGGAGCTGCCTGAGATTTGGAAGGAGCTGCCTGAGATCTGGAAGCAGCTGCCTGAGATCTGGAACGTGCTGCCTGAGATCTGGAAGCAGCTGCCTGAGATCTGGAACGCGCGGCCTGAGATCTGGAAGGAGCTGCCTGAGATCTGGAAGCAGCTGCCTGAGATCTGGAAGGCGCTGCCTGAGATCTGGAACGTGCTGTCTGAGATCTGGAAGGAGCTGCCTGAGATCTGGAAGCAGCTGCCTGAGATCTGGAACGCGCTGCCTGAGATCTGGAAGGAGCTGCCTGAGATCTGGAAGGCGCTGCCTGAGATCTGGAACGTGCTGTCTGAGATCTGGAAGGAGCTGCCTGAGATCTGGAAGGCGCTGCCTGAGATCTGGAACGTGCTGTCTGAGATCTGGAAGGAGCTGCCTGAGATCTGGAAGGCGCTGTCTGAGATCTGGAATGCGCTGCCTGAGATCTGGAAGGCGCTGCCTGAGATCTGGAACGTGCTGTCTGAGATCTGGAAGGAGCTGCCTGAGATCTGGAAGGCGCTGTCTGAGATCTGGAATGCGCTGCCTGAGATCTGGAAGGCGCTGCCTGAGATCTGGAAGGTGCTGCCTGAGATCTGGAAGGCGATGCGGAGGAAGCAGTCACTAGGAATTGTCAAAATGGAAACAAAAATTCTGCAATGCTTTTGACAAAGAGCAGGTGGAGAGGGACTAATTGGATTACTCAATCAAAGAGCTAGTATGGGCACAATGGGCAGAATGGCCCGTGCATGTGCATATGATAAAAGTAAAGTCTATGGGTGGAATTCTCCGTTTTTGCGGCTAAGTGCTGGCTCAAAGGAAGAATCCGTGGGAGGTTCACATCAGGAATATCGGTGTGAACCCCGCACCGATCCCGGTACCGGTGAGGGGCTAGCAGCTGCGCCGTGTGAACTACCCGCGGATCGCGAGGAAAATGGCCGGAGAATGGCCGGGTTCTGGGCGCGCATGCGCGGGGCTGACGGTCTGCACTGGTCGTGCCATACAACATGGCGCCGGCCATGCGCGTAACCTAACCCGCAAACCGCGACCCAATAGCCCACCCCCCACCAGTCCCCCCAACCCCGAGCAGATCCCCCTCCCCGGCCAGCGGCACAGATCCCGGCCGAGCGTGGCGGCACTGGCCACAGTCCGCAGCCGGCAGGCCGGATTCCCGACCGCTGGGACCACACATGGCACGTGCCGTCGGGAACTCGGCCCGTCGGGGGCGGAGCATCGTGGGTCAGCCCAGCTGATGAGGTGTCAACGGCCTTGCGGCTGCACACGGCGCGCGACACGGTGCCACCGGTTTGGAGACCGCGGAGAATCACAGACTGCCGTCAAACCGGTGCCAGCCCCAATTCCGGCGTCGGAATCGATTCTCAGCCCAATCGCCGAATGCAAATTTGGTGTCAGGACAACGGAGTATCCCGCCCCTGATTTTTATGAATTAAAATTTTTTTTGTTGAATAAATGTTTGTCAATTCAAAAAAGAAAGACTGGTGCAACCCTAATGAACCTAGTGGAAAGGGATGTGTCAAGATTTAGGAATAATTAGCAACGATGTGCAAGGTTTGAAGTGTGTAATAAAATAAAAGCTAAAATCGATGGTAGAAATAGATTCAGGTCATGTTTATGAAGGTGGGACTGAGGAACAGTAATAAGATCAGGCTGATCCCACAGACTGATGTCATTCACATGGACAGTCAGTACATCGTGAGGCCTGGCCTGCAAGTCAATATTTCGCAACCTCTTCTCAATTTACTTGATTCTTGTTGCGAAAAAAAGAAAATAAAAGTTCTGCAGTGCCTTTTATGGCTTCAGAATGTTCCAAAGTGTTTTTCCAGCCAATTAACTAAAGCAGGGATTTTCAAACTTTTATTTCCTGGGACCCACTTTTACCAACCGACTGACATTCCTGACCCTCGCCGCACCACCTTCGCAATCCACCATTTTTGCGCTTGCCTTTATGTGACAGGTGAGCCTGTTTGGTCCTCATGATCTCGCTTGCTTTGTCATTCAATGCAACATTTCTGCTGAGGACCTCAGCTGATGATTTAAGTTCCCCTGCATCCTTTGAAAAAATTCAAGAGGTTTGTCCTCGAACTCGCCATGCTTAATCTTCAAATGCCTTTGAAGTTTTGAGGGTTCTTCAGTACTTCCCTGCATATAACACACATGGGCTTTGCATCCTGATTTGTAACGGCACAATTAACAAAGCCATACCTCAAGAGATCATCTTTATACTACTTTGTTCCTGATTTTCAGCTTCTTCCTAATGGGTTGTTCATCAGAGGCCCTGGAGCTCACACCAGCACTGCTTTGTCCTGCTGTGGACTCTCCTGGGCAGCTCTCCCCAGCAGATTATGTTGTGAGGTCCTGGCCTGCTTGTGACTCTGCCCCTCTCTTCCTTATTCCAAACTGATCCATCTTCAGTTCTTCACAGAGTCCTGTTGCTTGCTTGATGGCAGCTACAAAATGGAGGAATCTCTTCTCCGTGATTTCGCACCTGAAGCACGGATGTACGGGGTGCGCGACGCCAGTGTATGTGCCGGGCATGTGACCTGGTCTCAGCCGCTGGTTCTGGGGGGGGGGGGGGGGGGAGACTCCTGTGTTCACATTTAAAGGCTGGTCGCGGCCGGCATTCTGAAAAGCCGGTCGCGGCCATTGGATGCCTCCCCCACGATCGGAACGTCGTGACCAATCGCTCGGCGACCCTCCCGACCTCTGCCCGCAACCCACCCATGCGTCGCTACCCTGAATTTGAAAAACCCTGAAGTAGAACACATGGGGACAGATATCAATAATATTGTGGCGGCTTGGGCTGTGGTCTGAACTCCATATTCTTGTCTATCCCCCCCCCCCCCCCAACCCTTGATCACTTTGTACTTTTGAAATGCAGTCGCTGTTGTAATTTGAGGACAGCAGCCATTGTGTGCACAGTAAGATCCCATAAACTACAATGTGATAATGCCAAATGCTCTTTTGCTGAAGGTGTTGGTTCAGAAGTAAGGATCAGCCAGGACTTGCTGGCTCTTTCTGACATAATACTAATAATCTTTATTGTCACAAGCAGGCTTACATTTACACTGCAATGAAGTTACTGTGAAAATCCCCTAGTCGCCACACTCCAGCCCCTGTTCGGGTACACAGAAGGAGAATTCAGAATGTCCAAATTACCTAACAGCACATCTTTCGGGACTTGTGGGAGGAAACCGGAGCACCCGGAGGAAACCCACGCAGACACGGGGAGAACGCGCAGACTCCGCACAGACAGTGACCTAAGCCGGGAATCAAAACTGGGACCCTGGCGCTGTGAAGCAACAGTGCTAACCACTGTGCTACCGTGCCGCCCCAAATTCCTCCCCGGCAGGAATTGAACCCCGGTCTCCCGTGTGACAGGCGGGGATACTAACCACCATAGTGTGGTGGCATCTTATACCTCCACCTTGGAGGGCAAGCGGGGCACTATTTAACATTTTATGCAACAGCACCTCAGAGTGCAGCTCTCCCTCCGGGATCAAGTGTCAAACGGGATTTTGTGCTAAGTCCCGGGGGTGGGACTTTTTGTTTCAGAGAGAAGAGCTCTACCCACTGAGTCACTCTGACAACTGGGGGCAATTCCAACCACTGTAGGCTGGACTTCTCATGGGCAGAACAAGGATGTCCATCTTCAGTTTGCAATCGCAAAAACAGTTCTATTTACAGGTCTGGGTAGCTATAATGTTAAGGTGAAAGGTGGAATGAATGACAATGAAGGAGCAATGTAAAGAGAAAGTGGATGACACTGGAAGGGGCAATTAGTGATGAAGGAAGCATTCATGTACTAATGCTTTCCCCGCCCACACCCCCTACAGTGCAAATACTGGATATTAAGTTTTAATGTCTGTCAAATACTTGTTTACAGAGACTTTTAATCAGGATCAGTTTTCAATTGTCAGCTACTGGCCCTGCACCACATCACCCTGCTATTTGCAGCTGTGTCTTCATCTGGCCTGGGTGCTAAACTGTGGGATTATCTAAACCTCTCCCTCTCCCTCTCCTCTAAGAATTGCTCTTCCAGACCTATTTCTTTAACCAAGGGTATGGCTGTATGCCCCTCATGTCTTTCTGTGCTGCTGGATTAACTGGAAACTGTCACTAAATCAAAGGTGCTACGTGAATGCAGTTTGTAATCTTGCTGGTGTTCCCTACATTGGATTCTGAAAATTCAGAAAGTCCTTTGTGTCAGCCTCCTGTTTACTCTCACACTGGCACATTGCCCCATGGAACCTGAGCCTCTCCATTCAATAGGCAAGGCTGGGGGTGGGGGCGGGGTGGGGGGGGGGGCTGAAGGGGTCAACACTGGTTGGCTGCAGCCTGGGCCAATCGCCACGCCGCTGCAGTTCTATCTCAGGGCAGCCAGCAAATGGGGCGGCGTCTCTGAGCGGGGGCGGGGCCTTGGCAGCAAGTGACGCTGTGATTGGTCAGTCACATGTATCCATTCCACATTTGTTTGTTACAGTGGATTGAGAAGGCAGAGAGGGAGGGAGAGACATGAACAGATAGAGACACAGACCAGAGAGAGAGAGAGAGAGAGAGACACAGAGAGAAAGACACAAACACAGAGAGACAGGGAAAGAGAGACACACACAGACAGGGACAGGGATACAGACCGACAGACACACACACACACACAGATAGAGAGAGAGACACAGACATAGATACAGAGAAAGACAAGGGCAGGGATACAGACAGACAGGACAGCGAGGGACATAGATAGAGAGACAGAGAGAGGAACAGAGAAACATAAAGGGAGAGGCACAGAGAGGGAGGGAGAAAGAGGCGATCAGAGACAGACACCGGGACAGACAGCGAGGGTAAACGCAGGGAGACAGACCCAGAGAAGCCGGATCGGGTACAGGGACACAGACAGAGTGAGGGACACAATGTGTCCCAGTGTGTGTTAGGCAGCCTGTGTCGCTGTTAGATTGCGGTGCTGTGTTAAACTGCCTCTTGCCCTGTGCGAATCTCCAGGATGGTCGCAAGCTGCTCCAAGAATAAAAGCCCTGGCTGTGTTTCCCGGCTGCTGGAGGGGGAGTGTGAGCCCCCGGAGGTCCTGGGGCATGCTGCGAGTGAGTAAACACTGTTATTGGGAGGAATCGAGCTCCTCGTTCTCCTTTCCCCCTTCCCATTATTCACTGGAGTTATTATTGCTGAACTTGCATGATTAGAATAGAAGCATTTGTTGTTCATGTGCAGCCTCTCTCTAAATAGCTTGTTGCCTTTAATGCAAAACAACTTGAAAGTAATTTGTGTTTTTCTGGTTAAAAATTAAATTGTCTTTTCTGAAACCATTCTCAATGCCCACCTCCCTCCAGATAAATGTTCCTATTGGGAGGAGCAATATTGGAGGAATCTGTCTTCAACACAATAGCTTCATTGTTGAAGTAAATTTTATTACATTGACCTTTATTTTGAGACTGTCTGCAGCTGTCTCCACTTTTTGTATTTTGTTTTGCAACTGAATGAATAAAATGGTTTCAGTATATTTCATAAGCCAAATAGTGAGTGAGGTGGTATCACTCCGGGACTTGGGGCAAATACTCTTTGTGAAGAGTCATTAGATGTGTATCAAGTTGACGGTGCTAACAGTGCTCACCTTTGCATGTGCTGGAGTGTGTTCCTTAATGTGCCCTCTTGTTCCTGGTGCATACCCTGTGATTGAATGGGTGAATTCACTGTGCACAGACCAAGACAATAACAACCTTGGCATCCTCAAAGAACAAAGAAATGTACAGCACAGGAACAGGCCCTTCGGCCCTCCAAGCCCATGCCGACCATGCTGCCCGTTAAAACTAAAATCTTCTCCACTTCCTGGGTCCGTATTGCTCTATTCCCATCAGACAGTGCGGCTCACCCTCAGACAGTGCGGCTCACCCTCAGACAGTGCGGCTCACCCTCAGACAGTGCGGCTCACCCTCAGACAGTGCGGCTCACCCTCAGACAGTGCGGCTCACCCTCAGACAGTGCGGCTCACCCTCAGACAGTGCGGCTCACCCTCAGACAGTGCGGCTCTCCCTCAGACAGTGCGGCTCACCCTCAGACAGTGCGGCTCACCCTCAGACAGTGCGGCTCACCCTCAGACAGTGCGGCTCACCCTCAGACAGTGCGGCTCACCCTCAGACAGTGCGGCTCACCCTCAGACAGTGCGGCTCACCCTCAGACAGTGCGGCTCACCCTCAGACAGTGCGGCTCACCCTCAGACAGTGCGGCTCACCCTCAGACAGTGCGGCTCACCCTCAGACAGTGCGGCTCACCCTCAGACAGTGCGGCTCTCCCTCAGACAGTGCGGCTCTCCCTCAGACAGTGCGGCTCTCCCTCAGACAGTGCGGCTCTCCCTCAGACAGTGCGGCCCTGAGACAGTGCGGCTCTCCCTCAGACGGTGCGGCTCTCCCTCAGACGGTGCGGCTCTCCCTCAGACAGTGCGGCTCTCCCTCAGACAGTGCGGCTCTCCCTCAGACAGTGCGGCTCTCCCTCAGACAGTGCGGCTCTCCCTCAGACAGTGCGGCTCACCCTCAGACAGTGCGGCTCACCCTCAGACAGTGCGGCTCTCCCTCAGACAGTGCGGCTCTCCCTCAGACAGTGCGGCTCACCCTCAGACAGTGCGGCTCACCCTCAGACAGTGCGGCTCTCCCTCAGACAGTGCGGCTCTCCCTCAGACAGTGCGGCTCTCCCTCAGACAGTGCGGCTCACCCTCAGACAGTGCGGCTCACCCTCAGACAGTGCGGCTCACCCTCAGACAGTGCGGCTCACCCTCAGACAGTGCGGCTCACCCTCAGACAGTGCGGCTCACCCTCAGACAGTGCGGCTCACCCTCAGACAGTGCGGCTCACCCTCAGACAGTGCGGCTCACCCTCAGACAGTGCGGCTCACCCTCAGACAGTGCGGCTCTCCCTCAGACAGTGCGGCTCTCCCTCAGACAGTGCGGCTCTCCCTCAGACAGTGCGGCTCTCCCTCAGACAGTGCGGCCCTGAGACAGTGCGGCTCTCCCTCAGACAGTGCGGCTCTCCCTCAGACGGTGCGGCTCTCCCTCAGACAGTGCGGCTCTCCCTCAGACAGTGCGGCTCTCCCTCAGACAGTGCGGCTCTCCCTCAGACAGTGCGGCTCTCCCTCAGACAGTGCGGCTCTCCCTCAGACAGTGCAGCTCTCCCTCCGAGGGTGCAGCTCTCCCTCAGACAGTGCGGCTCTCCCTCAGACAGTGCGGCTCTCCCTCAGACGGTGCGGCTCTCCCTCAGAGGGTGCAGCTCTCCCTCAGAGGGTGCAGCTCTCCCTCAGACAGTGCGGCTCTCCCTCAGACAGTGCGGCTCTCCCTCAGACGGTGCGGCTCTCCCTCAGACAGTGCGGCTCTCCCTCAGACAGTGCGGCTCTCCCTCAGACGGTGCGGCTCTCCCTCAGAGGGTGCGCCTCTCCCTCAGAGGGTGCAGCTCTCCCTCAGACAGTGCGGCTCTCCCTCAGACAGTGCGGCTCTCCCTCAGACAGTGCGGCTCTCCCTCAGACAGTGCGGCTCTCCCTCAGACGGTGCGGCTCTCCCTCAGACGGTGCGGCTCTCCCTCAGACAGTGCGGCTCTCCCTCAGACAGTGCGGCTCTCCCTCAGACAGTGCGGCTCTCCCTCAGAGGGTGCAGCTCTCCCTCAGACAGTGCGGCTCTCCCTCAGACAGTGCGGCTCTCCCTCAGACAGTGCGGCTCTCCCTCAGACAGTGCGGCTCTCCCTCAGACAGTGCGGCTCTCCCTCAGACGGTGCGGCTCTCCCTCAGACGGTGCAGCTCTCCCTCAGACAGTGCGGCTCTCCCTCAGACAGTGCGGCTCTCCCTCAGACAGTACGGCTCTCCCTCAGACAGTGCAGCTCTCCCTCCGAGGGTGCAGCTCTCCCTCCGAGGGTGCAGCTCTCCCTCCGAGGGTGCAGCTCTCCCTCCGAGGGTGCAGCTCTCCCTCAGACGGTGCAGCTCTCCCTCAGACGGTGCGGCTCTCCCTCAGACGGTGCGGCTCTCCCTCAGACGGTGCGGCTCTCCCTCAGACGGTGCGGCTCTCCCTCAGACGGTGCGGCTCTCCCTCAGACAGTGCGGCTCTCCCTCAGAGGGTGCAGCTCTCCCTCAGACAGTGCGGCTCTCCCTCAGACAGTGCGGCTCTCCCTCAGACAGTGCGGCCCTGAGACAGTGCGGCTCTCCCTCAGACAGTGCGGCTCTCCCTCAGACAGTGCGGCTCTCCCTCAGACGGTGCGGCTCTCCCTCAGACAGTGCGGCTCTCCCTCAGACAGTGCGGCTCTCCCTCAGAGGGTGCAGCTCTCCCTCAGAGGGTGCAGCTCTCCCTCAGACAGTGCGGCTCTCCCTCAGACGGTGCGGCTCTCCCTCAGAGGGTGCAGCTCTCCCTCAGACAGTGCGGCTCTCCCTCAGACGGTGCGGCACTCCCTCAGACAGTGCGGCTCTCCCTCAGACGGTGCGGCTCTCCCTCAGACAGTGCAGCTCTCCCTCAGACAGTGCGGCTCTCCCTCAGACGGTGCGGCTCTCCCTCAGACGGTGCGGCTCTCCCTCAGACGGTGCGGCTCTCCCTCAGACAGTGCAGCTCTCCCTCAGACAGTGCGGCTCTCCCTCAGACAGTGCGGCTCTCAGTGCCTCTCAGGTTGCACAAATTGCTGGAGTGTCGGCCTCGGTTATGTTGGGTATCTCACTGTCATTGGTGAATATTTTGGTGGATGAAGGGACATGCTCTTCTGTTTTTAGCCTTAGCTCAGTGGGGAGCACATCTGCCTCTGAGGGAGAAGATTGTAAGTTCAAGCCCCACACCAGGGCATTTGAACATAAAACTCCAGGCTGACATTCTCCCTCAGGGAGCGCTGAACTGTTGGAGGTGCCAGGCTTTGGAAGCGATATTAAACGAGGCCCCATCTGTGCTCCCCAGGTGAATATAAAAGATGCCGTAATGCTAATTTGAAGATGAGCGGGTGGGTCCCCCCAAAAGTCCTGGATAATATTTATTCCTCGACACATAATCCTCAATCAGCATCATTAAAACAGATTATCTGGTCGTTATCACATTGCTGTTTCTGCATCTTGCTGCGTGCAAATTGGCTGCTGGTTTTCCGACATGACAGCAGTCACTCCATTTTAAAAATACTTTATTGGCTGTAAGACGCTTTGAGATGCCCTGAGCTTGTGAAAGGTGCTATAGAAATGCACGACTTTCTTACCAGTGTCACATCTACCCGGGCCCTAATTGGTCACTTATGGCTGGTGCATATTAATGACATGCACCAGGTCAGTGCCACTTGCAGTATGTGAATGCTGGGTACAGGCGTCAATCAATCCAGTGGCTGGCAATAGACCCATGAGGTGAGCATGAGGGGGGCCTCACACAGGCCCCCAAAGCCTAAATCTTATTAACCAACGGTCAGAACAAGTCTGTGACCTCCTGCTGGTCCCGTCACAACGTTTGGCTGCCACTGGGTGCACGAGGACCGGACATCAATACCCCAGGGAATATCTCGGACAAATAAAGCGCTGCCTTGCTGGCGAGTGAGCCTGATGAAAATGAAGTCCATGGAAAACTGAGATGCCAGATGCTGCAAATATCCCAGGTCCCCCACCTCTCAACTTGAAGAATGGTCACCTGAATCAGAATTAAATTAATATCGACAAGTTTCAGCTGTCTAGTCTTTTTGTGGGAGTCGGGTGGGGCGGAGCGGGGATTTGGTATTGCAATGTTGGGGAAAAGGAAGAAGATGTGGGGACCAGGGATTGCATTCCTAATGGATTGCTGTTCAAAATCACTGGATCATACAGAAGGCCATGCTGACCATTCTGCGTGGACCGGCTCTTTGAAAGATCCAATTAGTCCCATTCTCCTTTCCTCTTTCATATGCATAAACCAATTCTGCGTCCTTTGGTTCCTGTCTTTCCTGCTGGTGGAAGCAGGTTCTGCCAAAGTTTAGTTAATTCTTCCCAAATTATCGCTTTAAAATGGGCAGCACGGTAGCACAGTGGTTAGCACAGTTGCTTCACAGCACCAGGGCCCCGGGTTCGATTCCCGGCTTGGGTCACTGTCTGTGCGGAGTCTGCACGTTCTCCCCGTGTGTGCGTGGGTTTCCTCCGGGTGCTCCGGTTTCCTCCCACAAGTCCCGAAAGACGTGCTGTTAGGTGAATTGGACATTCTGAATTCTCCCTCAGTGACCCGAACAGGAGCCAGAATGTGGCGACTAGGGGCTTTTCACAGAACTTCACTGCAGTGTTAATGTAAGCCTATTTGTGACAATAATGATTATTATAAAATGCAGGTGGGCAGTGATTCCTGTATAACTCAGTCACAGCCCAAGCATCAATAGGTTGTGTTTTAATTGCCATCTAAAATTTCACACTCTTTGTTTCTTCTCTGTAGATATTAATTATTGGGATCACGAGGTGACTGCGACTAATGTAAACGAGGAAGAGCAAACGTGTCTGTACTTGACCAAGCTTTTTGAGAACTCCCTGTCCAGAGCTAAGAAGACTAAGCTGAACTGCTCCGAGGTTTTAGTTCCCGAAAGATTGATCAGAAAGATAGCCAGGGACGTACTCTGCCTGTCATCCAGTGAGCCCTGTGGTCTGCGTGGATCAGTCATCTACATCAACATGGAGATTGAGAACATGTGTAAGAGGTTGGATCGGATTGTTTACGATTCTAGTGTTGTTCCAACTTTTGAATTGACATTAATATTCAAACAGGATGGGAACTCCTGGCCAAGTCTCCGAGATTTCTTTTTCATCGGTACCTGTTTCACATCTGGGTTCAGGCAAGCGCTGAAACTCAGTCCTGGGTTTTGCCTGATAAAGAAGAAACTGTATTGCTCTTCAGCCAGGACAGTTATTGAGTGCTAAAAATAGACCCACTTTATGGTGGGTTTAACTCACTTTCGCACCAGCCTAAATATTAATGCTCTTAATTTGATCCATCTTCAGTATTGCTTGTAAAAAAACATTATCTCCTTAGCAATGTGACTCCCTTCAGTGTGCCCTTGATATCTGTTATTGTTAAGGCCTTGTTTGTTGAGACATATCTTTCGCACCATCTTATATTCCAAAGAACCTGTCAGCCAATGGAATTTGACAACGATATGACCATGAGATTATATAATCACACGAATCCTGCGATCTGGAGTGGGTGGACGAATGAGGAGGAATGAGTATTGATCTGGATCAATGTCGCTCTGTCCTGGGTCATTAATCTGTTTCTGAAACAATGGGGAACCCCTTGCTCATATGTAGATGTGGGATTATTAAAGACACTGGCAGGGGTAGAAAGAACTGTGGTAGGGATTGATGCGACCATCAATTCACACGAGACGATTAGTAGAAGTGAACAGTGGTTTTAATAAGCTAGATCTGTGCCTGCCTGCGACTGCTCTGTACTGAGTGCCGCCAACAGGCAGGTTTATATACCACCCCCGAGGGGGCGGAGCCCACAGGGGCATCAACATAATACAATACAGTGGTGGATTGCAGTAGCAATACGTTCACCACAGGGGTAGAAAGTGCTGCGGTTTAATATCCCTTCCAAAAACATGGTACCTCCAACAATGGCGCGCCTTGGTGCTGAACTAAAGTTAACAGTTTAGATTGAGCTAAATGGAGTTTGAACCAACTCTGGGAGGGCTACAATTCTGTGCCAAACTGCTGGTAGATTGATGGAGAATTATTGGTCCAACCATGTCTGTGCAGCTGTCGACAGAAGTCCCTAATCTCAAGGTCAAATACGCTCACAACTGTTCTGATTACTGAAAATTTCCCTGTCTCTTTTTATCAGTTGCCTCCTCTGTAAACGAGCTGGACGGTATTGATGAGCAGAAATGGGGTTGATATATTCAGAAGTGAAAGCAGCTGCTTTACTAACAGCAGAATACTTTCTCGGGTTTTAGATGGGGGGGTTTGCGGGGCAATGGGGTGGAGGGATACATTACAATACCGAGACTCTGACTCGTGCACTAGGTTTGGGGTTCAGAGTTTGGGGGGGGGGGGTGGGGGGCGGGGGGGTGGTGGAAATCTCAATCTCACATTTGCCACTTGCACTTTTCTTCGATCAATTTGCACTTTGTGTTTGTTGAATTTGCACTATGGGTGTTCACTGCTTTGTTTGGCAATGCTTTCTAAGCTGCTGCTTTGGCAATTAGAAGAATGATTCTGAGGGTTTACTCTATCCTTCATATTCAGCTAATGCAGTAAATACATCAAAAGGAAATGATGCTTTCAAAGGAAACTTGTACATTTTTTTTGGACAATAAATGATTTTTATAACCTGACCTCTTTCAATTCTGTAGAATTTTTTTTTTAAATTAAAGCTCCAGATTATTTGAAGTGTCTGAAAGAACCAAACAAAACTGTAGCTCACAAATAAAGTCACACATTGGCCTGAGACAAATAAATGCTTCACTCAAACTAAGCAAAGTTGTGAGGCGACCTCTCCACACAAAAGGAACACAGTGATCTGGTTGTAATGTTCTTTTTAATAATCCTGTTGAAACCTCCTGAAATTCTAGATGTAACAGGCTAGATTGGCTGAGGAATCTTACTGCGCTGGATTCTCCAGTCGCGTGTTCCTCGCCGACAGCGGGACTGCTTGGAGTCCGTGGCCTGGTCCATGTTCAACAACTCAGCGACCAACCGAAGCGAGTGTGCCACTACCATCACAGACTTCATCAGCAAGTGTGTCGAGGACTGCGTGCCAAAGAAGATAGTACGTACGTTACCCGACTGGAAACCATGGCCGGGATTCTCCCGCAATTGGCGGGACGGCCCGACGCCGGCGCCAAGAGCAGCGCTAACCACTCCGGTGTCGGGCCGCCCGGAAGTTGCGGAATCCTCAGCACATCCGGGGGCTAGGCTGGCGTCGGCGGGGTTGGCGCCGCGGCAACCGGCGCCGAAGGGCCGCCGTGGGTCGGCGCATGCGCAGAACCGCCGGTGTGTTTCCTGCGCATGTGCGAAGGGTTTCTTCTCCGCGCCGGCCATGGCGGAGCCTTACAGAGGCCGGCGCGGAGGAAAGAGTGCCCCCATGGCACAGGCCCGCCCGCAGATCGGTGGGCCCCGATCACAGGCCAGGCCGCCCCCCCCCCCAGAGCCAGAACCCCCCCCGCCCCCCCCCCCCCCCCCCCCAGGGCCAGAACCCCCCGCGCCCCCCCCCCCCCCCCCAAGGACTCCGCTAACCGCCCTCCAAGCCAGGTCCCGCCGGGATGACCCATGTCCTTTTCACGCCGGCGGGACTGGCCGAAAACGGTCGGCCGCTCAGCCCATCGGGCCCGGAGAATTGTCGGGGGGGGGGGGGGGGCGGCCGCTGCCAACGGCCCCCGACCGGCGCGGCGTGATCCCCGCCCCCGCCCGAAAATCGTCGCCGGAGAATTTGGCAGCCAGCCGCGGGGCGGGATTCACGCCGACCCCCGGCGATTCTCCGACCCGGGGGGGGGGGGGGGTCTGAGATTCCCGCCCCACGGTTTAATCAGGAGATTCACTCTCTACTGAAGACCAGATCTGAGGCGTTCAAGTCAGGTGACCCTGACCTAGACAAGAAATCCACGTACGACCTCCGCAAGGTCATCACGGACACGAAGACCAGACCTAAGCTAGAGTCACAGACTATTGACACGGACTCTTGTCGGTTGTGGCAAGGCTTAAACAACATAACGGGCTACAAAAAAAGCTGAGAAGAATCTCCGGCGGCAGCGCACCCCTCCCCGATGAACTCAATGCATTCAATGCTTGTTTCGAGCAGGAAACCAAAAAATCATTGTCAACTGCCTCAACAATCTCGGACACACCCATACCCACCGTCACAGCTTCAAAAGTCAGATCAGCCTCATGAAAGTGAACCCTCGGAAAGCAACGGGCAACTGACGGATGGGTCTGCGGACATCTTCAACCTCCCCCTGCTCCGTTCTGAGGTTCCCACCTGCTTCAAGAAGACCACCGTCATACCGGTGCCAAAGAAGGACCAGGAAACGTGCCTCAATGACTACCATACGGTGGCCTTGATATCTGTCATTATGAAGTGCTTCGAGAGGTCGATCATGAGACACATCAACTTCATACTCCCAGAACACCTAGATCCACAGCAATTCGCATACCACAACCGGTCCACAGCAGACACCATCTCCCTGGGCCTACACTCATCCCTGGAGCATCTCGACAACAAGGACTCCTACATCAGACTCCTATTTATTGACTGCAGCTCCGCCTTCATCACCAGAATCCCAGCCAAGCTCATATCAAAACTCCCAAACCTAGGACTTGGCTCCTCCCTCTGCAATTGGATCCTCGACTTCCTGACCCATAGACCACACTCCGTAAGGACAAACAGCAACACCTCCTCCATGATAGTCCTCAATACCGGGGTCCGCAAGGCTGCGTACTTAGCCCCCTACTATACTCCCTACACACATGACTGTGTGGCAAAATCCAGTTCCAACTCCATCTACAAGTTTGGTGATGACACGACCATAGTGGGTCAGATCTTGAACAACGATGAGTCAGAGTACAGGAGGGAGATAGAGAACCTAGTGGAGTGGTGTAATGACAACAATCTCTCCCTCAATGCCAGCAAAACTAAAGAGCTGATCATTGACTTCAGGAAGCAAAGTACCGGGGCAGCACGGTAGCATTGTGGATAGCACAATTGCTTCACAGCTCCAGGGTCCCAGGTTCGATTCCGGCTTGGGTCACTGTCTGTGCAGAGTCTGCACATCCTCCCCGTGTGTGTGTGGGTTTCCTCTGGGTGCTCCGGTTTCCTCCCACAGTCCAAAGATGTGCAGGTTAGGTGGATTGGCCATGATAAATTGCCCTTCGTTTCCAAAATTGCCATTAGTGTTGGGTGGAGGTGTTGACCTTGGGCAGGGTGCTCTTTCCAAGAGCCGGTGCAGACTCGATGGGCCGAATGGCCTTCTTCTGCACTGTAAATTCTATGATAATTTTATCTATGATAATTTACTGTACACACCCCTGTCTGCATCAACGGAGCCAAGGTGGAGATGGTTGACAGTTTCAAATTCCTAGGGGTGCACATCTCCAAAAATCTGTCCTGGTCCACCCACATCGACGCTACCACCAAGAAAGCACAACAGCGCCTATACTTCCTCAGAGAATTTGGCATGTCCACATTGACTCATGGCAATTTTTGCTGATGCACCATAGAAAGCATCCTATCGGGCTGCATCACAGCCTGGTATGGCAACTGCTCGGCCCAGGACCGCAAGAAACTTCAGACAGTCCATCACACGAACCTGCCTCCCATCCATTGACTCCATCTACACCTCCCGCTGCCTGGGGAAAGCGGGCAGCATAATCAAAGATCCCTCCCACCCGGCTTACTCACTCTTCCAACTTCTTCCAGCGGGCAGGAGATACGAAAGTCCGAGAACACGCACGGACAGACTCAAAAACAGCTTCTTCCCCACTGTCTCCAGACTCCTAAACGATCCTCTTATGGACCGAACTGATCTCTCCACACATCTTCACTACTGAGCAGTACTACATTCTGTATGCTTCACCCGATGTCTGTGTCTATGTATTTACATTGTGTATTTATGTTTGTCCTATGTTTTAATGTATGTAGCGATCTGTCTGGACTGTACGCAGAACAATACTTTTCACTCCACCTCGGTCCCTGTGGCAATAAACAAATCCAAAGGGATTCTCCGTCTGCGCCTCCTATCAGATTTGCCATTGTGGCCACCGCCACGCCATCGCAAACCCGCCGGTGGAGAATGCCACCCATCATGTTTAAACAACCTCTCTAAAGATAAGGAATTCTCGACTTGTACAATTCTTTCTATGGTGGTTTTAAAGTTAAGTCTGCAGGTGTCAAGAGGTTCAAACAAACAAAGAGCTTTATTGGAAGATGTTAACAGTTCAGGCTGCCCATTTTTGCAAGCAAATGGCCGATGGTGTCACGTGATCCGTCTCTTAAAGGGCCCTGGTCCACTGCAAGGCTGCCAGCGAGCAAACACTAGAAATATCCTGAATACACAACACGTTCCCTCCCCCCTTTAAATCAATGATCCCTGATATAATAAACCGAATAACATCAACAATCAATCACCAACAGTCAATACATCGGACACTTCAGAGGCCGTCGTTCTCTGTGTGGTTGTCGGTGAACCCCCGGCGTCTGCCTTTCAGTCCTTGTTGCAACCTCTGGGGCGAAATTCTCCGGAAACGGCGCGATGTCTGCCGACTGGCGCCCAAAACGGCGCAAATCAGTCGGGCATCGCACCGCCCCAAAGGTGCGGAATGCTCCGCATCTTTGGGGGCCGAGCCCCAACCTTAAGGGGCTAGGCCCGCGCCGGATGAATTTACGCCCCGCCAGTTGGCGGAAAAGGCCTTTGGTGCCCTGCCAGCTGGCGCGGAAATGACATCTCCAGGCGGCGCATGCGCGGGAGCGTTAGCGGCCGCTGACAGTTTCCCACGCATGCGCAGTGGAGGGAGTCTCTTCCGCCTCCGCCATGGTGGAGACCGTGGCGGAGGCGGAAGGGAAAGAGTGCCCCCACGGCACAGGGCCGCCCGCAGATCGGTGGGCCCCGATCGCGGGCCAGGCCACCGTGGGGCACCCCCCGGGGCCAGATCGCCCCGCACTCCCCCTCCCCCCCCCCCCCCCCCCCCCCCCAGGACCCCAGAGCCCGCCCGCGCCACCTTGTCCCGCCGGTAAGGTAGGGGTGGTGGGGGGGGGGGGGGGCACCGCCAACCGGCGCGCCGCGATTCCCGCCCCCGCCAAATGTCCGGTGGTGGAGAATTCGGCAACCGGCGGGGGTGGGATTCACGCCAGCCCGGCGATTCTCCGACCCGGCAGGGGGTCGGAGAATTTCGCCCCTGGTCTTTGATTTGGTTTGGACCTCGTCCGTGGCCGTCTTAACCCGAGTCGATGTAGTGATCAAGCGAAAGCGCAATGTTGCCGGGAATCCTTTGACAGGCTTCTCGCGGACCTCCCGACAGCCTCCGCGCCTCTCGGTATTCACCGACATCCTGCGAGATGTCGGAGTTGGAACTCCGCCCCAAAAGAGGCAGGACTAAATAGCACTCGCGGAGGTAGGTCATAAATCTACTTACGACCTTCCTGCGGGGATCCATTGGCCTCTGTCAATTCTCCATTCTCCCCAGGGAGGCTGCAGCCAGGCGCCAATCAGTGCGGGTCCACACAAACGTGGGCCAGGCGCTAAGGTACCCGGGGAGGGGAGGGGTGTCCTGGGCCATCAGAGATCCCTGGGTGGGGGGGAGGCCTGGGCCATCAGAGATCCCTGGGGGGGGGCCTGGGCGATCAGAGATCCCTGGGGGGCGCCCTGGGCCATCAGAGATCCCTGAGTTGGGGGGGGGGGCTGGGCCATCAGAGATCCCTGGGGGGGGCCCTGGGGCATCAGAGATCCCTGGTCAGGGTAAGTGCAGGGTGGCTCCCTGACCCTCCCTCTGGAATGTGGGCATCTTGGCACTGTCCAGCTGGCACATTGGCACTACCACCTTGGCTCTGCCCAGCTGGCTGGAGCACTGCCTGGGCACCAGGGTGGCAGTGCCAGGGTGCCTGAGTGCCAGGGTGGCAGTGCCAAGGGTCAGGGGCCGAGGGGGACCATGCCCATGTAATGAGGGTGAAGGATGGGGGAGTGAAGAGCCGATACGTAGGGGCCTCCAGGAGGTTGGGGGCGAGGGGAGGGAGTGATGGGTGGGAGTCCTGGAAGGGAAGGAGTGCTGTAAGGGCGTTTGGGGAGCCTAATGAGGGGGGGGGCCCCATAGCGGGGTGCCCTCACTTGGAATGTGTGAGGTAGTGTCCCATGTGTGTGGAGGGTGACATTGCCCATGGGGGGGGGGGGCGGGGGGGTGCCACTCGCTCACTTAGAGATCGTGGCACCCTTTCAAAATGGCGGCCCGATCTCTGGGTTCAGCGCGCCAGTGAAGAATAGAATTCTGGGCTGGATTCTCCGTTGTTGGGACAATGTCTCCACATCATCGTAAAAACTGTGGACTTTCATGCCGGAAAAACAGGCGAGGAAGGGCCACATATTCCTAGCCCTGCAGGGGGCTAGCGGTGGACCGTCGGGAAGCTCGCAGCTTTTGCTGAAGATACGGGATTGCTGCACCTCCGGTTCGGAGGCCGCATATGCGAACGGCGGTGGCCTCCAGCGGCCTCCAGCGGCTGCGCCGTGCTCCATGGCGGACTCAGACTGCGGAGCTGGACCTTAAACATAGTGCCCCCGTCGGCCGCGCACCCGACCTCGCCCCCCCCGCCCAGAAATTGCCGGATCACGTATAAGGCCCCCCTGCCCTCCGATCGACCTGCCCCCGACCTGGGTGGCCGCAGCCACCACGCGAGTTTCCCGACCGGCAGGACCGTGTTAGATCCACGCCGTCAGTACTTTGGCCGGTCGGGGGCGGAGCGAGCCTCCAGCAATGGCCGCAGGTCGGTGATATGCAGCGCAGCGTACTCGGAGTCCGCCACCTTGCAGGGCCCGGAAGATCAGGGAAGCAGCGGCGTTCCCGATTTCGTGAATCTGGGAAGCGGCGCCGGTCCCGATTTTGTGAATCTGGGAGGCGGCGCCGGTCCCCGATTTCGTAAATCTGGGAAGCGGCGCCGGTCCCGATCTCGTAAATCTGGGAAGCGGCGCCGGTCCTGCTTTTGTGCGCCAAAATGGATTCTCCGCCCTGGCGCTGGCTGTGATTTCGGCGTCGGGGTGCAGAGAATCCAGCCCTCGAAGTGTGGCCTAAACCGGTGAGAAACTCCCCAGGGCCCAAAAGGTTTACTCCGTGTGATTGAATAGCGGTGGGGCACTCACCATCAGAGCCGGTGGTGAACTCCCTGAAAAACCCGCCACAAATGAGCTTAGAAAGTTTTCGGAGAATCGTGACCCTGAGGTTTACTCGATGCCGGGTTCTCCACTGAGGCACTGCTTTCCCCAGTTGGGTCGATTAGTGTCAGGTTGTCCGGAAGATCCAGGTCATCGCTTGGCACAGCTGGATTTGGATTCTCTGTGGGTTCTGTTTCTGGCGCATTGGTCCTGGTGCCCAGACGGTGATCAGCTTGACTTCTCCATGTTACATTGTCTGCGGTTTGTGTGGTGTGAGAGACCAGTCCGCTCTCTGCTCGAATGGGGGCAGGTATCCACTTTTCACTTGTGCCAGAATGAATTTCCAGCACGATCTCAGCCCCCCAGTGCAGGACATCTTCCGAAGTATGGTCCCGACGGGGATAAACTCTCCGAGGCCCCAAAAGCACGGCTAAGTGACATTGAAAAGCGGTGTCAATCTTGCCACTGCAGCCATCGCGAAACACCCCAACAAACACGCCCGGAACCCAACTTTTTGGGGGGTGAATCTTGAGGAAGATGCAGGAAGATGATCTGTGCTACTGTCACATGTCAAAATGGGAGATCTATTTCATTATGAGCTAAAATTCCAGTTCCGTAGCTTCATCACAAAGACTGCCTCTGTAACATTGCCTGTTTTCATCCAAGTTTCAGCTCACCTGCTACTGACACCCTCAACCTTACTTTGGTCACCTCTACACTTAACAACCCCACTGTTTTTCCTGTCTGGCCATCCATCTTGCACCCGCCATAAAATTCAGCAGATTCAAAATTCAGCAGCCCATATCCTCACTTGTGTTTACACATCACCCAACCCTTGCTGATCTATATTGCTGCCCGGTCTGGAAACATCTCCATTATAAAATTCTCCGCCTCCTTTTTGAAAAGCCTTCCTGTCCTTGTAACCTTTCAGCAGTGCTGTTAGACTCTGCATTCCTTCATCTCTAACCTCGGGTACATTCTCCATTCCTGTTGCTCCGCCATTGACGGCCATGCCTTCAGCTGAACTAAGGTTTGGAATTCCCTCCCTAAACCTCTCCGTCTCTACCGCTAGCCCTCCTTTAAGATCCTCCTTAAAATCTAACTCTTTGGCAAACGTGTCCTAATATCTCCTTATGTGTCAATGTTTGTCTGAAATATTGGCTAGTGCTCTAAATCAATCATTGACTCTGGTCATTGTTACAACACTTGCAGAGGTCACAGAGTGTGAACCATCCGGCTCCCCATGACCTCCACAGAGTGCGAACGTCTCCGGTAACGGGGAAGGGGAAGCCCTCATACTATAAGTCGGGGCGGGAGACCCTTCGAGGAGTGGCGAGAGTTAGTGTTTGTGTCAATAAACCAGTATTTTTGCATCCTACCCTTTGTTCCGTGTGTGTTCAGTCGGGATGGATTCTACAGTCACAAATTGCACAGCCTCATAATCTGTCTCTGCCCTACCAGCAGTGAACTTCAAAGAATATTCATGTTCATCAAACCAAACTCAACCGCTGCACTTTGTAGGTGGCAAGTTACCTTGCACAGATTTACTTTTCAGAATTCTGCTGATTTAATTCTCTTTTTAAAAAACCTGTCCTATGATTTCCATTCCAATTGGTGAAGTTGTCAGGAATGTAGGTTGATATTGTTGTGCAGTGCCATGGTCCCTTTAAGAGTTGAGTCACGTGATAGTCCGTGACGTCATTGGCTACTTCGCGGGTTAAGAGTCAGTCCAGACTCAGCCTCTGTCCAGTTAAAAAACAACTAATGAACCTCTGTTGATTATTACGCTCAACCCACGTGCTTCAGCAATTCCTTTTATCCTGCAGGTACAATACTCAACAGAAATGGATGATTAAATTCTCAGGACATTGCCCAAGAATTTGCTGGATTGTCAATAGTTAGGTTTATTTTTGCAACCTTCAGGGCAGCACGGTGACGCAGTGGTTAGCCCTGCTGCCTCACGGCGCCGAGGTCCCAGGTTCGATCCCGGCTCTGGGCCACCGTCCGTGTGGAGTTTGCATATTCTCCCCGTGTCTGCGTGGGTTTCACCCCAACAACCCAAAGATGTGCAGGGTAGGTGGATCGGCCATGATAAGTTGCCCCTTCATTGGAAAAAAATAGTAATTGCGTATTCTAAATTTTTTTTTTAAACGGCATGGTGAATGAAGGGAGTGGATATCTGGAACCTCAGTGAGCAAGGGAACCAACAGTTTATTTCCTTAACTATAATGTTTATTTTTGTCATAACTAAGCTTACATTAACACTGCAACGAGGTTACTGTGAAAATCCTTTGGTCGCCACACTCCGGCGCCTGTCCGGGTACACAGAGGGAGAATTCAGAATGTCCAATCCACCTAACCTGCACGTCTTTGGACTGTGGACGGAAACCGGAGCACCCGGAGGAAACCCACGCAGACACGGGGAGGACGTGCAGGCTCCGCACAGACAGTGACCCAAGCCGGGAATCGAACCTGGGACCCTAATAAAAACAAAAGTGCTCACTCACTTACTCTGGGGCACAATTGCTTCACAGCTCCAGGGTCCCAGGTTCGATTCCGGCTTGGGTCACTGTCTGTGCGGAGTCTGCACATCCTCCCCGTGTCTGCGTGGGTTTCCTCCGGGTGCTCCGGTTTCCTCCCACAGTCCAAAGATGTGCAGGTTAGGTGGATTGGCCATGATAAATTGCCCTTAGTGTTGGGTGGGGTTACTGGGTTATGGGAATAGGGTGGAGGTGTGGACCTTGGGTAGGGTGCTCTTTCCAAGAGCTGGTGCAGACTCGATGGGCCGAATGGCCTCCTTCTGCACTGTAAATTCTGTGACTAAGGGAGCAAATAGAAAAAAATTAAATAAATTTTTTAAAAATCACTTATCAATTTACTACCTGTAGGAATGAGATTCCACGGGTTCATAGAGATCACAGAATTTACAGTGCAGAAGGAGGCCATTCGGCCCATCGAGGCTGCACCGGCTCTTGATTGATCCCTTTCTGGGCCAGAGAGGTTGAGAGGAATTACAGCAACACAAACCTCCTCATTTTAAGAGCAGGTCTGTGGCTGGGAATTCTACTGAGGCTACCTCGCCTCCTGACTTCACAAAGTGTGTTAAACTCAAAGTCACTGTGACAGCAACAGGAGGCAGAGCCCATGGTCTTCTCCTAAACCTTTGCTATATTATGACCAAGGGGGAGCAGACTTAAACTGTTCAGCTCTCACTAAAGAGGTTCCTGATATATCTATATATATTTTTTAAATGAGAGCCGGTAGCCTAGCAACTACAAAGAAAAGTGCATTCAAAGGAAGATTGAGAATTGCTTCTGCCTGTGAATATTTATCCCCAAGGTTGGATATCAGCCAAGTCAAAATCCCGTGACCTTAACATTTGCAGAAGGAACATGCAGATTGGCCAATGTGCAGAAAGTTAGGTGGTGTCATTGCACAAAAATCATGCTGTCTTGGCAATGAAGCAGAATGTCATGTGGCAGGAGTGATGTCAATGAGAGGTTGGATTCACTCCGAATCCTGCTGGACTGCAGAGGCAGGGCCTGCTCCCAGCTCAGGCAAAGAACCTGAACGGTGGACTGGGACCTCAGCAAGCTCACAGTCTTTCAGGAGGCTTACCGCGGCTTACCCAGTTTCCTAGGTAGAAAACTGACAGTGACCCAAAGGAAAATAGTCAGAGATGTGGCTTCGCTGCAAGGAATTAAAAGATTTCACAATGAATATCTTTGACCGGAGATATGTCAGAGAAAAAGAGAGTGTTTATTTATATCGTGCCTTTAAAATCCTCAGGGCACGCCAGAGTGTTTTACAGCTAATTGATGTGTTGTTATTGTTGACATGGCAAAAAGGCAGCCGCCAATTTTCACACAGCAAGATCCCATAAAAAGCATGATAATGATGAGATAATCTGTGAGAGACACAATCTGGCTGGCACAGTGGTTAACACTGCCAACTCACAGGACCAGGCACCCAATTCCGGCCTCCGGGTGCTCCGGTTTCCTCCCACAGTCCAAAGATGTGCGGGTTCGGTGGATTGGCCATGATCAATTGCCCCTTACTGTCGAAAGATCTGCAGATTCGGTGGGGTTATGGAGATAGGGCAGGGGAGTGGGCCGAGGTGGGGTGCTGTTTCGGAGGGTCGGTGCAGACTCGATGGGCTGAATGGCCTCCTTCTGCACTGTAGGGCTTCTATGTTTCTGTGACCAGGACACCGAGATAAATCCCCAGATCTTCTTTGAAATAGTGGCCACATGAAAGGGCAGGCAGGACTTTGGTTTAATACCTCATCCAGAAGGCGGAGCCTCCAACAGTGCAGCACTCCCTCAGCACTGTAAGTGCAGAACTGTTACTAGTGAACAAACCACAGGGGGAAGGTTTCCAAGCACATGCTCGGCACCTGCAACTCTGAATTACAACAAATTGATAAACCTAATTCAAATCATCTGTCCCCATGAATCCCAGTTAAAAGAAAGTAATGGAGATAAAATATTCTCTTCTTCCTCTTTAGCTATGCAGTTGCAAAGAGCAACAACTCACATTAGATAGCACTTTTTAATGGAGAAAAGATCTAAAGGTTTCACAGGAGCATTTAGCAAACAAAATCTGCTACAGCTTCATAAGGAACTGTCAGGACCAAGGTCTTAGTTGAGGAGGTCAGGCTTGAGGAGCATCTTAAAGGGGTTAGTGAGTGAGAAAGATTTAGGAAGAGAATTCTAGAGCTTTAGAATCCCGGCAGCTGAAGAGGCGATCGTCAATTTTGGGATATACAAGAGGATCGACCAAGATGTCACAGGAACCTAGCAACAGGCGGAGGCCATTCAACTACTCAACTCTGGTCCATCACTTAATGGGCTGATCTGTACCCTAGCACCACACCAACTTGGCGCCACCTCCTTTAACACCTTTGATGTATCCAGAAGAGTAAAGCTTCAATGTTGCAGATCTCTGGAATGAGGAGACGACTTATTTGCGAGTAGGTGAGACTGCGATGGGATGATGAAAGACTTGCCTCCTTTGTGATAGTACAACCGTGGCAGCTGTAAAACAGCTGACGGCAAACTTTCGGAGGGTAAGAAATGGCACATTCTAAATACTCAGCCACTCCCTGCAGTGAATGAAAGAATTCACAATTAAATAGCACATTTCATGACATCCTAAAGCATTTCCCAGCCAATGAAGTACGTTTGAAGTGTAGCCATTGCTGTAATAGATGTGCGGTAAAATGGACAGTGGCCCACATTTTGGACACAAAATGAAATTGGACATTCTAATTTAAAAATTGGCCATTTTAAATCAAATTACAGTCAGCTCCAGGACTGGCCTGGTGGGAACTCGCACTTGGCCAAGTTCGAATATAATGAACACAGACAGACTGACAGGGCATGTCTGGACCTGCCCTGTCGTAGAGTATTATAGAATTTACAGTGTAGCAAGAGGCCATTCAGCCCATCGAGGCTGCACCGGCCTTTGGAAAGAGCGTCCTGCTTAAGCTCACGCCTCCCTCCCATCCCCGTAACCCCCACCTAACCTTTTAGACACTAAGGGACAATTTATCATGGCCAATCCACCTAATCTGCACATCTTTGGACTGTGGGAGGAAACCGGAGCACCCGGAGGAAACCCATGCACACACGGGGAGAACGTGCAAACTCTGCACAGACAGTGACCCAAGATCGGAATTGAACCCGGGACCCTGTAGCTGTGAAGCAGCAGTGCTAACCACTGTGCCACCGTGTCGCCCAATCATCCATCAATCACTGTCAATCACCCATCAATCACTGTCAATCACCCATCAATCACTGTCAATCACCCATCAATCACTGTCAATCACCCGTCAGGAGATAATCAATCGTATTCATAAGGGTCGATTGTTTTAAGTTGCCCAGATGAAGCTAGACATTCCGGCTGCCAGTTTTCCCGCTGGTACCATATATGGAGAGAGATTACGTGCAAACAATATACCCTAGGAATGGACCCCTGGGGTTGGGTTCCTGGTGTCCTGCAGAGTTCGGCAACACCGTTGGGTATTGCGACCCCTTCCCCGAGAGCTCATCGACTGAGGGCCAGAGAACTTTCTGGCAAGGCAAGTAGAAGGATATAAAAATCGACCACCAGGACCCTCCCCAGCAAAGACTCGCAGAGGTAGCAGAGAAGATTGGAACCGATCAGAGACAGAAGGAAGCAGCGTGTGAGACCCACATTCACGGACGAAGGCCCCGAGGAATCAAGCCTCAGAGAATCAGACCAGCAGCTGATCTGAGTCCGTTGGCTCAGGTAGTATTATGAATTTTGGGAACATTTTGGACTGTTTTGGGATAATTTAAGAAGGGTAACTGGTTTTACTGTTTGATAAATAAATTTGGTTGAACCATGCACTTGTATTTGTCCTTTGTTCACCTGGCAAAGAAAGACACTGGGTAAAACCTTGAGTAATAAACTGGTCGAAGTGTCTGAGGTTTTACAGAGAACATGGGGCAGTAAGTTTGTGCACAGCATGATCCACATATTTCCTTTAAAAGGGCCCCTCTTTTATTGTTTATCTGCTTAAAGGCTGACATAAAAACTCCTGTCAAATATAAAATGAAGATTACGCCCAAGATACCATTGAGTTTGTGCTGATTAGGTTTCTGCTCATATTTATTCTCATCATCATAAATCAGTACATTGGGAATGTGTAATAGAGCGTACTGTAATCGTTTAATTTATACTTTGCATTCAAGAGCATTCCTTTTGCGTTTAAAAACATTAACCAACCACTTATCGATATCTCCAACAAGAAAGAATCGAGCCATATCCCCTTGACATTCAATGGCATTACCATCGCTGAATCCCCCACAATCAACATCCTGGGGGTTACCATTGACCAGAAACTGAACTGGACCCAGCCACATTAATACTGTGGCTACCAGGGCAGGTCAGAGGCTGGGAATCCTGCGGAGAGTAACTCACCTCCTGATTCCCCAAAGCCTGTCCAATATCTACAAGTGAGGAATGTGATAGAGTGCTGCTCCAACACGCATGAAGCTCAACACAATCTAGGACAAAGCGGCTCGCTTTAAAAAAAAAAATTTAGACTACCCAATTTATTTTTTCTAATTAAGGGGCAATTTAGCGTGGCCAATCCACCTACCCTGCACATCGTTGGGTTGTGGGGGTGAGACCCACGCAGACACGGGGAGAATGTGCAAACTCCACACGGACAGTGACCCGGAGCCAGGATTGAACCTGGGACCTCAACGCCATGAGACAACAGTGCTAACCACTGCGCAACCATGCTGCCCTACAAAGCAGCTCACTTGATAGATACCCCATCCATCAATGTAAAAATTCACTCCCTCCACCATCGACACACAGTGGCAGCCATGTGTACCATCTACAAGATGCACTGCAGTGATTCGCCAAGGCACCTTCGATAGCACCTTCCAAACCAGCAACCTCTACCATCTAGAAGGACAAGGGCAGCAGATGCATCCACCTGCAAGGTCCCCTCTAAGCCATGAGCCACACTGACTTGGAAATATATTGCTGTTCCTTCACTGTCACTGGGTCAAAATCCTGGAACTCCCTCGTTAACAGCACCTTGGATTGGATTGGATTTGATTTATTGTCCCATGTACCGAAGTACAGTGAAAAGTATTTTTCTGCGGCCGAGATAACGTACACAGTACGTACAGAGTTGACAAAAGAATAATTAACAGAGTACATTGATAAATGGTACATCGACAAACAGTGATTGTTTACAGTGCAGAGCAAGGGGCCAAACAAAGAAAATACAAAAGCAACGTAGGGTATCGTGAATAGTGTGATGCAACCATCAATTCACTCGAGACATGAGTAGAAGTAAACCGTGGCTTTAATCAACTTAGAACAATGCTTGACTGCGACTGATCCAATGCTGAGAACCGCCTACAGGTCGACTGCTCTTGATACCTCCCTTCAAGGGAAGGAGCCATGGGCGGAGCCCATACATGCCCCAACATGTTCCCCTATGGATAATGCCATACAATGGCCCATAGGTGGAGCCCACAAGGGCAATAGCACAGCACAGATACAAATACAAGGGCAAAGCATGGTACAGATACAATGGTGGATTATTGGTATAATACATTCACCACATAGTGTTCTTACAGGGAACAGATCAGTCCGAGGGGGAGTCATTGAGGAGTCTTGTAGCCATGGGGAAGAAACTGTTCCTATGTCTGGATGTGCGGGTCTTCAGACTTCTGTACCTTCTGCCTGATGGAAGGGTCTGGAAGAAGGCAATGCCTGGGTGGGAGGGGTCTCTGATAACGCTGTCTGCCTTCCTGAGGCAGCGGGAGGTGTAGACAGAATCAATGGGAGGGTGGCAAGCTTGTGTGATGCGTTGGGCTGAGTTCACCACACTGCAGTTTCTTGCGATCTTGGACCGAGCAGTTGCTATACCAGGCTGTGATGCAGCCGGATAGGATGCTCTCTATGGTACATCTGTAGAAGTTTGTGAGAGTCGATGCAGACATGCCAAATTTCTTTAGCTTCCGTAGGAAGTAGAGACGTTGTTGGGCTTTCTTGACTGTTGCATCAACGTGAGTGGACCAGGACAGACTGTTAGTGATGGTGACCCCCAGGAACTTAAAGCTATCGACCATCCCCACTTCGGAGCCATTGATGCATTTGGGAGTGTGTGTCGTGCTACGCTTCCTGAAGTCGATGATCAGTTCCTTGGTCTTTCCGACATTTAGAGAGAGGTGTTTTCGGTACACCATGCAACCAAGTGATTTATCTCCCTCCTGTAGTGATTCATCGTTGTTTGAGATACGACCCACCACAGCCGTGTCATCAAACTTACAGATTGAGTTGGAGTTAAATGTTGCCACACCATTATGTGTGTATAGGGAGTACAGTAGAGGACTGAGCACACATCCTTGCGGGGCCCCGGTGTTGAGGGCTATTGTGGAGGAGATGCTGTTGCCTATCCTGACAGATTGTGGTCTGTTGGTGAGGAAGTCGAGGATCCAGCTGCACAGGGAGGTAAGTCCAAGATCGCAGAGTTTTGTTATTAGTCTTGTAGGGATAATGGTGTTGAAGGCGGAGCTGTAGTCTACAAACAGCAGTCTTACATAGGTGTCCTTGTTGTCGAGGTGTTCGAGTGTTGATTGCAGAGCCAGGGAGATAGCATCTGCTGTGGACCGGTTGCAGCGATAGGCAAACTGCCGTGGATCGAGACCGTCTGGGAGGCTGGCAGTGGTCATTGTCATGACTAGCTGCTCGAAGCATTTCATGATAACAGACATCAGGGCCACCGGTCGGTAGTCGTTGAGGCACGCTACCTTGTTCATCTTTGGTGCTGGTATTGTGGTGGTCTTCTTGAAGCAGATAGGGACCTCGGAGCGGAGGAGTGAGGTGTTGAAGATATCTGCGAATACACTCGCCAGCTGGTCTGCGCAGGCTCTGAGTGCTCGCTCATGGACTCCGTCGGGGCCCGTCGCTTTCCACGGATTCACTTTCAAGAAGGCAGCCCCTACCTCTGAGGCTGTAATAGTGGGTATGGGTGTATCCAGGGCTGTTGGAGCGGGTGGCACTGGTACATTGGGTGACTGCTCAAAGCGGGCATAGGACTTGTTCAGATCATCGGGTAGGGATGCTCCAGCCCCAGATATTCTGCCTGGCCTTGCCTTATAGCCTGTGATCTTGTGTAGGCCCTGCCATAGTCGTCGTGGGTTAGTGTCGTTGGCCTGGGACTCTGGTTTGATGCGATATTGTCTTTTTGCATCCCTGATGGCTTTCCGTACGTCGTACCTGGATTTCTTATATAGGTCAGGGTAGTCAGACTTGAACGCCTCCGTCCGGAACGTCAGCAGGGAGTGAACCTTTTGGTTGAGCCAGGGTTTCCGATTGGGGAACACCCGTATTGGATGTACCTACACATCAGGGGCTGCAGCGGTTGAAGAAGGCAGTTCACGACCAGCTTCTCAAGGGAAATTAGGAATGGACAATAAATGCTGGCCTGACCAGTGATGCCCACACCCCACAAACAAATAAATAACAAACAAAATTTATTTGTCCAACCATTCTGTAGTGTTCAATGGTTTAATTGATCTGTGTTTGATTGTGTTAGTCCATTCATTTATCTATGTTCACTCTACTCAATTGCTTGAGCCAGTAGGTGGAGGTAGAGAGCTAAGTAGCTGCCATAATTTGGAAGGTTCTGGAATCTGGGCTAAGACCATGACTGTAATCATCTGCCCCACAGGGGCGGGGAAGTGGGTGCTGAGCCTGAGAATTTGGCAAGTTGGACAAATACCTAATGCCTTCATCTAAAACTGGTTAGGAAATTCTGGGCGAGAAAACCCATGGTTAAATTTCCCTCACATGACCAATTCATGACTCCTTAAGGGCGCCTTCCTGCCTTTGCTGCAATATTTCTAGCTCAAGACGGGCCTGTCAACGTGCGGCCTGCACGACTGGTAAAACTATGCGGCCGCATGTAAGCTGGCGAGGGAGGGACGGCCTTGATCTGCACTAATCTGTGTATGATTGCGGGAATGGACATGGGTCAAAGGTTGGCCAGTGACAGCCCCACCCCCTGCCCTTTGTTCTGGCCCCCATGACCCCCTCCCTGTGACCTCCCCCTCCCCCACCACACAAGATCCCCTAACAGTGCTTACCTTTTTCCTGGGTCGTTCCATGAATCTGGGGGGATGTTGCTATGGCGAGTGCCATGGCTACACCGTGGGGCTGTCGAGTGCAAGACCTAATGGCTTCTGATGCGCCAGAATCCTCAGTCTGAACCAGACAAAAACTAGAACCAGAGGACACCATCTCAGACTAAAGGGACGATCCTTTAAAACAGAGATGGAGAGGAATTTCTTCAGCCAGAGGGTGGTGAATCTGTGGAACTCTTTGCCGCAGAAGGCTGTGGAGGCCAAATCACTGAGTGTCTTTAAGACAGGGATAGATAGGTTCTTGATTAATAAGGGGATCAGGGGTTACGGGGAGAAGGCAGGAGAATGGGGATGAGAAAATATCAGCCATGATTGAATGGCGGAGCAGACTCGATGGGCCGAGTGGCCTAATTCTGCTCCTATGTCTTAAGGTCTTATGGTCTGGAGGACTGTCCACGTAACTGCCTGATGGGCAGAAGATACAAGGAATGCTTGCATTCCTAAAAATGGCCACGTTCAGTGAAATATTGAAGTGGAGCATGGTTTCCCATCAGAATCAACGTTAAAGCCAGAGTTAGGTTCCTTTTTGCCCAGAAGAATTACTGCAAAAATTGAAGCACTGTTACCATACCGTCTGGAATAGAGGAAGTGACTTTAAATTTACTGCCTTGCCTCCAGGCTTCCTCCTCACAGAAACCTCTTTAAAACCCCACGTTTACAAGAGGTTTCCTCAAACACAGGTTGTGTCCAGTACAGAGCTGTCCTCTGCTCAGCAAAGAATCATTTAAACAAAACAGGAGTCCTCAGGTACAAATTGTACCAGCAGTAAAGACACCTGAAAAACCAAGTTCAGAGTACAGTACTCTGAGTTCCTATATTGTAAGGCACAATACAGTGGAGAATTCTTTCAAAAAACAAAGTCCACAGAGTTCCCCAACTAATACAAGGTGCAGTAGCCAACAACAGTTGAAAAATTAAGCTTAGTTTAGTCTGGGGGAGTTTACCTGAAAATATTGCAAAAAGATCAATGTTCCCTGAATGTACAGAAAGGGCTAAATGTGGCCAATCACAAGCCAGACTCCACAAAGAATCACTGGGGTTGGTTGTGCAATGCAATCGTCACATCGAGACGCGGTGGCGTCATCACGCTGACTGCGCTCCCTTTAAAACGGGGAACACTACATTTTAAATGGAACCCAGGCATTAAAACAAAAAGCCCTTTAAAACAAAGCCACTCTATAATAATAATAATAATCTTTATTATTGTCACAAGTAGGCTTACATTAATACTGCAATGAAGTTACTGTGAAAAGCCCCTAGTCGCCACACTCCGGCGCCTGTTCGGGTACACTGAAGGAGAATTCACAATGTCCAAATTACCTAACAGCACGTCTTTCGGGACCTATGGGAGGAAACCGGAGAACCCGGAGGAAACCCACGCTGACACGGGGAGAACGTGCAGACTCCGCACAGACAGTGACCCAAGCTGGGAATCGAACCTGGGACCCTGGAGCTGTGAAGCGACGGTGGTACCCACTGTGCTACTGTGCTGCCCTAAAGGGGAACACTTAAAATTCAGATTTACATGGGCAGCACGATGATGCAGTGGTTAGCACTGCTGCCCCACGGCGCCGAGGTCCCCGGTTCGCTCACGGCTCTGGGTCACTGTCCGTGTGGAGTTTGCACATTCTCCCCGTGTCTGCGTGGATCTCGCCCCCACAACCCAAAGATGTGCAGGGTAGGTGGATTGGCCACGCTAAATTGCCCCTTAATTGGAAAAAATGAATTGGGTACTCTAAATTTATTAATTTTTTTATTCAGATTTATCGTTCAGCGGGCTGTCTTCCTCGGAGTCAGCACAAGTGTCTCGCTGCTTTTCCAGGCAGCGAGCGACAAACCGGCCGAGAAGGGAAGATTTTGCCCTTTGTGTGTGTGGAAATCTCGTGATTGCTGAGATATTTGTAAGTAGTATAAATAAACCTGCTGTAGATTTAGGACTGATATCACCTACGTATTGCTCTGAGGTAAATCATATATATAAGCTATTCTGCAAACTGACGAATACATAACACATTCTACATTGGGTGGCACAATAGCACAGCGGTTAGCACTGTTGCTTCACAGCTCCTGGGTCCCAGGTTCGATTCCCGGCTTGGGTCACTGTCTGTGCGGAGTCTGTACGTTCTCCCCGTGTCTGCGTGGGTTTCCTCCGGGTGCTCCGGTTTCCTCCCACAAGTCCCGAAAGACGTGCTTGTTAGGTGAATTGGACATTCTGGATTCTCCCTCTGTGTACTCAAACAGGCGCCGGAATGTGGCGACTAGCGGGTTTTCACAGTAACTTCATTGCAGTGTTGATGTAAGCCTACTTGTTATGATGTTCCTTGTATAGTTCTCCAAGATGGCTAAAGTCGTAGTGTTGACAAAGAACATTAAGCTATGTATTTGAAACAAAGCCAGTTTATTTTACATTACTTCAAATGGTTCGCATTCTTCACTAAGTAATATCTACTAAAACAACAGTATAAAATCTATGTCACAGAAATCTATAATATCTTTTTAGTACAGCTAACAATCTATATCAACTCTCACAATCCTTCTTCACAACCTTCTCCCAGAATACCTAGAGATGCAGTTTTTATAAGACTACTCTGTGGTGCCATCTAGTGTTGAGATACATGAACATCACCTTGTTAAACCTTTACACTCCTTACATTATACATATCATTACACTTGTGACAATAACGATTATGATAGAATGAGATAATTAAGGAACAAAATTTGAGCAGAAAGTGAATGTCTGTTTCTAGTGTCTTGTGTTTTTGTGCCAGGTTCCAGTTTGTCTTGTCTCTGTCACGAGTCCAAATCCTCCCAGGTTAGATCATTCTGAATCCAGAAAGAGCTTTGAACATGACCAGTAGATCATTTCACCTGTGATTCAGATTCACTGTGATTTATCTGTCTCCACAAAAGTTTGATTTCTCAGTCCTCAATTGCACTTTAGCAATAATTTACTGGTAATAATTTAAAAAATGAAGCTGAGGTGGCATTCTAACGTTCCTGTGCAAACCCGAAGATCTGCAGGTTACCCCAGCACGACATACCATGTCTCACAGCGTTTAAAGCTGGCGTTTTATTCATTGGCAGCAAAGCAACCCACTGCAAACATTGACTTAATCTGTATTCAGCCTCCCTCAGATCTCTGACTGGGAACAAAGTCAACAATCCCGTCAATCACCAGGACAGTGCTAACCCAGTAATGGGACGCCGAAAGTCAACAATCAACAGGAAAAGGCTGAGGAATTGACATCTTTATAATGCATTCTCTTCAATGACCTTCTACGTAATTTCAATTTCTCAAGCATGACCGCATTGGAACACCCAAATCCCCTCATAAATACCCAGAAATACTCGAATTTTTCCAGGGCATGCATCTCTTTCTATTAACATTAAACTGAGCTGTGTTAAAGAAGGAGCATTGTCTGTTTGTAATACAGGGCATCCTGATTAAACACTGGGGACCATCAGTAAATGAAAAGCAAGGAATTCTTGGCAGATTGAAAACACCAAAGTTGGTTATTTTGGGATGATCAATGAAGAAAATTCTTTATTGATCAATTTTGATTTGCTTTGTATAACTAAATCATTTTGTAAAATTCCTCCGGGTGCACCAATTTCCCCCTACAAGTCTCGAAAGACGTGCTGTTAGGTGAATTGGACATTCTGAATTCTCCCTCTGTGTACCCGAACAGGCGCCGGAATGTGGAGACTAGGGGCTTTTCACAGTAACTTCATTGCAGTGTTAATGTAAGCCTACTTGTGACAATAATAAAGATTATTATTCTTATTAAATGAAACTGAACAATCCTGCATTCTAATCAAAGACCTATCTCTCTGGTGTCCCTGTGTATGTTAAAGATCTGATGGGAATACCTAGAGAAGAGCAGAGCATTTCTCCATGCTTCTTACTGAAAGTTTTTCTTTCAGGCAATCCTGTGCTGCCAATAAATAGCCAGTGCTGCCCCGGATCCGCCAGGAATTAAACATTAATCTCCAGGATACCCGCGATACACAAAACCCATGTCAGAAAATCATTGGGGAATCAAAAAAAACATTTGTGATTTTCCCAGTTTCTTTGAACACTTCTGTTTAATGTCCACACTCTCAGTAGAATGTCTGATCACGCACCGACATCATTGCGAAGACCACATTTTCTCACCCCCGAAACATCACCTGACTTCACCCCTGCCTCAGCTCATCTACTGCTGAAGGCCCCCCCCCCCCCCCCCCCCCCCCCCCATCACCCGCCTGTCCCCCCGTGCCCCCCCCCCCCCCCCCCCCCCACCCGGGAGGCACCAGCATCCTCTTTTGCTGTCTTCCCGTACACCAACCTGCTCGCTACTGTAACGACTCCCCTACCAGCCAGGTTCCCCTATTTAACCCCCGTCTGCTTATTCCCCACCCCCCCCGCCTCAGCTTTCTCCGCTCCGGAGATCCTCAAGGTAGTGTCCTCGGCCCAACCATCTTCAGCTGCTTCGTCAATGACCTCCCTTCCATCATAAGGTCAGAAGTGGGGATGTTTGCGGATGACTGCACAATGTTCAGCATCATTCGCGACTCCTCAGACACTGAAGCAGTCAGTGTCCAAATGCAGCAAGACCTGGACAATATCCAGGCTTGGGCAGACAGGTGGCAAGTTACATTCCTGCCACACAAGTGCCAGGCAATGACCATCTCCAACAAGAGAACATCTAACCATCGCCCCCTTGACATTCAATGGCGTTACCATCGCTGAATCCCCCCTATCAACATCCCCTGGGGGTTACCATTGATCAGAAACTGAACTGGACTAGCCATATAAATACTGGGCTACCAGGGCAGGTCAAAGAATAGGAATCCTACTGCGAGTAACTCACGTCCTGACTCCCCAAAGCCTGTCCACCATCGACAAGGCACAAGTCAGGAGTGTGATGGAATACTCTCCACTTGCCTGGATGAGTGCAGCTCCAACAACACTCAAGAAGCTCAACACCATCCAGGACAAAGCAGCCCGCTTGATTGCTCACCCTTCCACAAACATTCACTCCCTCCACCACCGATGAACAGTGGCAGCCGTGTGTACCATCTACAAGATGCACTGCAGCAACTCACCAAGGTTCCTTAGACAGCACCTTCCAAACCCACGACCTCTACCATCTAGAAGGACAAGAGCAGCAGATACCTGGGAACCCCACCACCTGGAGGTTCCCCTCCAAGTCACTCACCACCCTGACTCGGAAATATATCCTTCACTGTCACTGGCTCAATATCCTGGAACTCCCTCCCTAGCAGCACAGTAGGTGTGCCTACAACTCAAGGACTGCAGCGGTTCAAGAAGGTAGCTCATCAGCACCTTCCGAAGGGCAATTAGGGATGGGCAATAAACGCTGGCCTGACCAGCGACGCCCACATCCCGGAAATGAATTTTAAAAACCTTTGCCTGTGTTTGTTTCTTCCCCTCTCGTCTTTCGCAGACTGCATTCTGGCCATTCCATTCTATCCCTGTTTGCCCAGACCACAGACCGTTCTTCTGGACAAACTTGTTGGCTTCCTCTGGGACATTGAAGTAATATTCTTTCCCCTGGTGTGTAACCCACAGCTTGACAGGGTAGAGCTGCCAAACCGCACCTTACCTTTGTACAGGGCGGATTTGGCACTGTTGAATTCAGCCCAATGCTTGGCCAGGTTGGCTCCAATGTCCGGGACAGGTGGATGGAATCTCCTTCCCACTTGCACCCTCTCACGCCTTTCGCCCACCTCACGATCCGTTCCTTGCCCTGGTACCTGTGGAGCTTCCCGATGATCTCCCGGGGTAACTCCACCACTTTGGCCGACTGCTGAAGTGACCTGTGGGCACAATCTACCTCCGGGGGCTTGGCAAAGCCCTTCTCGCCGGCCAGTTTCCCGAGCATTGCTGCTACGTACTCCATGGGGTTCCTCCCTCCCGTTCCCTCCGGCAGCCCCGCGATTCTCCAGTTCTGCTGACGTGATCTGTTCTCCTGGTCGTGGACCTTTTCTTTTAGCCCCCTCTGGGTCCTGATCAGCCTCGCCACCTCGACCTCGAGCACCACAATCCCAGCAGCGCGGGTTCAATTCCCGTACCAGCCTCCCCGAACAGGCGCCGGAATGCGGCGACTAGGGGCTTTTCACAGTAACTTCATTTGAAGCCTACTTGTGACAATAAGCGATTTTCATTTCAATCCAGTCCCCTTGGTCCATGGCGGCCTTCTCGAGGTCTCTTGCTGTTGCCTCCTGGGCCTCCAGCCTCCATTGCACCTTGGCCACAGCCTCCCTCATTGGGACCGTCACAGCTTCTGCTGCTGTCTCCATGGCTGCCCGGAGCTCGCTTTACAGCCCCCCGCCCCCGTGTCTTTGGATCTCTGAGGTGATTGTCATGATATTCAGGTAAACATCATAGCACGTACATACTGATGGACAGATCAACGGACCAATCAACACACACACAACACCACAGCCAATCACAGGCAAGAGCATACACAGTACAAAAGAGGGAATACAACACTTCCTGAGCATTCCAGCAGGAGACAGCTCAGGGCACAGAGCTCCGAGCAAGCCACTCAGACATCCACCATGTGCTGAGTTCCACTACAAGATGGTATTAGGAATAGGTCCACAGATTCTAGGGTTATGATCGAACCTCAGTAACCAGTTTACCACTGTAAATAAATGTTGGCAATAAAACTGAGTTGTACCATTCACAACCGTGTTGGTTCGTCTGTGTAGCAGAGTACCCAACACATCAGTGATGAAGCCTGTAAGCCTGTCTATCAGTATTTTGGTCTGCACTGGGGGCGCAGTGGAGTCGACCCTCCCTGTTCCGTATCACCTGGTGTGGCTGCCAGCTCCGAGGCTGAGGCTCCCCTCGTCGTGCTGGATTTTTGGCTGGGTGGCTGACCTTTTTCCCCATTCTTCCTGTCGGTGTGGTTGCCAGGGGTAAGACTGGGGGGTTGTAGGTATTTTTGATGCCTGTTTGCTGGGGTTAAATGGCCGCAGTCGAAGATTGTATGCGAGGGGCACCTTTTGTGCGACCACTCAGCTCATAGCCACCACCAGAAGTCCCCCCCCCCACCCCCCTCCCTATCTCTGTAACCTCATCCAGCCCTACAACACTTTCAGATCCTCGCACTCCTCTAATCCCAGCCTCTGGAACATTCCAGCTTGAATCTCTCCACCATTGCTGGCCTCTGCTGCCGAGAGTGGGAAATGCAGCAAAACTAGGTGGTATATTAGGTCACAGTTTGTGTATTGTCTCTAGTTGTGGTCAGGGAGACAATGTGGCCTTCAAATGATTCAGAGGGCAATACTGATTCATCACATTAAAGAGCTGAGTTATTATGAGGAACTATGGAGTCAGAGAAAGTTTACTGCACAGTCAGTGAGCTCCAGACCCCACAATACTCTGGGAGGAAATTATTTTCCTCGCCTCCCCCTCGAATCTTTCTGCCAACACTTTAATACTGTGCCCCTGAGGCACTGACCTCTCTGCTAAGATAGATAGGTCCTTCCCATCTACTCTATGCAGGCCCCGCAGAGCTTTGGATGTCTCAATCAAATCTCCCCTTAGCCTTCTCTGTTCCAAGGAGAACAGAGAGCAACATCAAGGGCCGAAGGGCCTGTACTGCGCTGTAATGTTCTATGTTCTATGATCTAACAATCCCAGGCCATTCTTTCCACATAGCTGCAATTTCTCTGTCCTGGCAAAATCCTCATCAATCTCTTGTGCCCTCTTGAATGCAATTACCTGCACATCCTTGCTGTAAAGAATAGAGAAGTGTGCACAGTGGCCTAATGAATGGAGAGATCCAGGCTTATCAGCTCTGAAAAGAGGGGGGGGGGGGGGGGGGGGGGGGGATCGCCGGTTATTTCCGGTGGATACAGAAAGATACAGGGCTGGAAAACTAAATGAAGTTATGCTATCGGATTGAAACATGTTAAACTTCTACCAGCAAGTTTGACGTACCGAATGTGATGAGACATGGAGTGGGTTTAGACAGTTGTGGAATCAGCGAGATTATACAAAAGAGGTTTGGGTGAAGGAGCTGCAGAGAGTGCCAGGCCTGACGCTTGCACGGAAATCCAACACATGCACAGACTGAATATCGGCGATTTGTTTGAGCTGGAACTTAACTAAAGTAATGACGTTTTCTGACTAAATGGTGCAGCGTAGCGTCTGACACTTGCTGAGTTCAGAGCCCACCCACCTTTCTGTCAGCAGACAGCACCGAGTGGTGGGAAAATAAAAGTGTCTATTATCCTGTTCCGCTTCACAATGCACACGCTCTTCCATCTACCTCCGCACCGACTGTCTTATGTGGCTGTATCAGCAATCCTATCACACAGCACACTGTTATCAGCTGCAATTACGAATCCCACAGAATGGGGAGATCATTCTGTTATCCCAGCCTTTTAAAATAACTTCAGCTCATTGTGTGGTACAAGCGACATGCATGACGCAATCCACTGTGCGAAGAGACAAACGCCAGTGGCTGTGTGTCCAATCTACCCTTTGGGTTTGTCGTTTCGACAATAATCAGGAGGAAAAGCCCTTGGATATGATCCATCAGCCAAGTTTGCCAAACTGTCCTTCGGAGTTGTATAGCTGTATATGGGCTGGTTTAGCACAGTGGGCTAAACATCTGGCTTGTAATGCAGAACAAGACCAGCAGCGCGGGCTCAATTCCCGTACCGGCCTCCCCGAACAGGCGCCGAATGTGGCAACTAGGGGCTTTTCTCAGTAACTTCATTGAAGCCTACTCGTGACAATAAGCGATTATTATTATTATGATTCTATGGGAGAGAAATGTAATTGGATTGTTCCTTCAAATGGCCTCCATCTGTATTATGCAGTTTATTTTTTTTTTAATGGTTGACCAATAGAATTCTTTATTATTAATTTATTTGTATCAGCGGCGTTTCAGTTGGGAGCTTGCTCACTTCTGAATCGGAAGGTTCTGGGTTTACGTCCTATCACCGCGACTCGGGTTTTTCCGATGGCAAGGCCTCGGCAGGCCCAATCCCGTTTTACGCTCGAGCGGGGGAGACTCCTATCCGCACTCCCCAGGAGGCCTGATTGGCTCCAGTCCATCCAGGCACAGCGCCGCAGTGGCCAGAGGAGGTACTGCAGTGCCAGGCCTGAGACGAAGTCCCAGGAACTCCACTGATGCGAAGGAGCAGGGGCTCTGGGGAGGGAAGAGTTGCGGATGCCTTGGGGGGTCACCAGGAGGCAATTGGATTATCAGGGGGATAACTAGACGCATGAGGTTCATGAGGGGAGGGCGCGTCCAGTCAGAAGGGGGTATAAAATGCCATTAAGTGGCCACTTCGATTAGATTTAGATTTAGATTAGATTTAAATTTATTGTCACGTGTATCGAGGTACAGTGGAAAGTATTGTTCTGCGTACAGTCCAGGCAGATCGCTCCATACGTGAAAAAAATAGAACATACATAAATACACAATGTAAATACATAGACTAGGGGATTTTCACAGTGACTTCATTGCAGTGTTAATGTAAGCCTATTTGTGACAAAGATTATTATTATTAAAACTTAATAAGGCGACCAACTGTCCCCAACACCTTACAACACTCTGCACTGACAGAGGAGCATTATTGCAGTGTTGGGCACGCAGCACTGTCGGAGGTTCTATCTTTCAGATTAAACATTAATCCGAGGTCCCGCCTGCCCTCGCTGGTGAATGTTACAGATTCCGTGACACTATTTTGAAAATGAGCTGGAAAGTTCTCCGCGACTTAGTGAGGTGGAGAACTGTTTCTCAACCCCGATCACAGAAAGCAGGTCACCTGGTCACTACCACTGTTCTGTTGTGGGATCTTGCTGTGTGAAAAATAGCTGTTGTGCTTCCTACATGACAACGGTGACTACACTTCAAAAAGTACTTCACTGCTTGCGAAGCGCTTTGCAACTTCCAGAGCGCACGCTCGGCGCTATAGAAATGCAAGTCTTTCTTTTGTCAATGTGCCAATCAGATAAGAAGTGGGAGTACAATGCGTTTTCTTTAATAGGGGAACACAATGTCTGTGCAGCTTATGCATGCCTGGTGCTGAGTATTGTCTTGTGTTTCCATGCCATTCGGATTGGCACCTTTGAACGGACTGTCCAATGTGTCGCAGTGAAGCAAAGTTACAGTTCTCAGGCACAACCATCCTCTCATTATCACCCAGCAGCTACTTCGAGGATTTGAATGTTTGTGGCCACACACAGCTTCCCATTACAGATACAAGCAGGATCCTATGTTAACAACAGTGATAGAACAATGGGTCCTTTGTGGATCCATTCAGACTGTATGGCATCAGATGAGAAAATATATCCACTCCTGCACCATGTCACCACAAGTATTGCAATGCAATTGGAATAAGTGTCCCATAATGAGACGGCAATGTGTGCAGATTTCCCGTCTGTCTACGTCAAAAAAGAAGTATCCACACTGTTATGGGCCAGGGTTCAGAGAACCCCAAAGTGTATCATGGAGTTCACCTGACCCACAACTTTTAATAGATTGTGGTATGGGGAGCACACGGCCCACTCTACAGGTCTGGTATAGCAGAAAATGGACCAGTGGGTTTTTAAAAATAAAACTATGTTTATTCTATGAACTCAAGTTAACTGTTTTAAAACAAACAGTGAATATCATAGCAACCAGTAAATCAAATACACCCCCAAAGAATACAACACTAAGTAATCTGCATGCGGTCCTTTTAACATCCAAAAGACTTAACAAACCTTCAAACAGGAGCACATTAGGGTTTACATTCAATACTGAGATCTTTTTACAATTCTGAGTTCACCAAATGATCCATAGATAGTCTTTGGATGGCAGAGATCACAGCAGTGCAGCTCACTTTTAACTTCAGATTCAGCTCCCTGAAAAACACAAACACACCCAAGCTTTCTCAAACTGAAAGTAAAAAAAGCAGAAGTGGAGCTCAGCTCCACCCACACTCTGACATCACTCCAGTAACATGAGCAGCTCCATTTCTTAAAGGTACATTTCTTAAACACCCATTTCTTAAAGGGTACTCTCACGTGACAACACAGACACAGCTCTCCAAGCCTGACAATGTCAGTTGAAACCGTTTCCATCAAACAGCACAAACTAAAGAGAGCTCAGAAAAAAACAAGAATAAAAAGGATCACAGTGGCTCAAACCCACAGCAGGAAAACATGTTTAATATCCCCCACCTCTGCCCATAGGTCTTATGGTCTTATTGGGGAGAAGGCAGGAGAATGGGGATGAGGAACATTTCAGCCATGATTGAATGGCGGAGCAGACTCAATGGGCTGAATGGTCTAATTCTGCTCCTATGCCTTATGGTCTTATAGTAACATCGCCCAATTCTGCGCCTGCCTCAGACTGTCTCGTGCTGAAATCCTCCTCCTTGCCTCTTCAATATTCCAGTGCTCTCCTGGAGATTTCCCAGCTTCCACCATCTGTGACCTTAGACAGATTTTAGGTCTGTCAGGGAAACTAAGGAATATTGGGAGCAGGCAGGTGAGAGTTGAATTCAAAGATCAGCCAATGGTCATAGTGAAGGTGGAACAGGCTGGAGGGGTTGAATGCCACTATTTCTCATTTGCCTTCAGCTCAGCCCACGTTTTGCTGCCTCATATCTAAATCGCACCAAATCCCGTTCCCCTATCACCCCGGTGTTTACTGACTTACATCAGCTCCCACACCAAAAGTGCCTCAATTTTAAAATTATCCTCCTTGTTTACAAATCCATGCATGCCCTCAGCCCTCCCCCCCCATCCCCCCCCCCCTCCCCCCACGTCTCTGTAACCTCCTCCAGCCCCACAACCCCAAATCACGCCATGCAGTGTTATTAATGTGAGCCTAATTGTGACAATAATAAAGATTATTATTATTATTAGACGGGGAAAGCTCGTTTCCCTGAGCAAAGTGGTTAAATACCAGGGGGCACAGATTTACGGTGATTGGTAGAGGGATTAGAGGAAATATTAGAAAAATGTTTTCACCTGGAGGGTGGTGAGTGGTTTGCTGCCTAGGTTATCACAGAATTTACCGTGCAGAAGGAGGCCATTCGGCCCGTCGAGTCTGCACCGGCTCTTGCAAAGAGCACCCTAATTAAGCCCACACCTCCATATAATAATCTTTATTGTCACAAGTAGGCTTACATTAACACTGCAATGAGGTTACTGTGAAAAGCCCCTAGTCGCCACACTCCGGCGCCTGTTCGGGTACACAGAGGGAGAATTCAGAATGTCCAATTCACCTAACAGCACGTCTTTCAGGACTTGTGGGAGGAAACCGGAGCACCCGGAGGAAACCCACGCAGACACCGGGAGAACGTGCAGACTCCACACAGACAGTGACCCAAGCCGGGAATCGAACCTGGGACCCTGGTGCTGTGAAGCAGTGCTAACTACTGTGCTACCATGTGATAGTTGACACGTATAAACTGCTTCTCTGTTGAGATATCTATGTTACCACCAGACTTGAGTATTGATGATTCAGGCTGACTCACCTCCGGACTTAACTTCCAAGATGCATAAAGCATCCATGATGAAGCACATTGCTCTCTTGGACTAGACTGGCATTTAGTGATCACTTACAGGTATATCAATATCACATGCAGAACATTATTGTTGACAGTTAAGAGAATGAGACGTTGTTCCAGCGACGGTAATCAGTTGAAGGAGAAAAATTGTTACCATGAATTATAAGCATTCAGTTTCAATCGGCGAGATTCATCTGTGTTCAGGGCGAGCAGCTCAGTGGCTTCTGAACTGTTGGGTTCCAATGCTACGGTACGTGGCTTCAGCACAAGCTCTCAGTACTGAGGGAGTGCTGCACTGTCAGAGGGTCAGTACTGAGGGAGTGCTGCACTGTCAGAGGGTCAGTACCGAGGGAGTGCTGCACTGTCAGAGGGTCAGTACTGAGGGAGTGCTGCACTGTCAGTGAGTCAGTACTGAGGGAGTGCTGCACTGTCAGAGGGTCAGTACTGAGGGAGTGCCGCACTGTCAGAGGGTCAGTACTGAGGGAGGGCTGCACTGTCAGAGGGTCAGTACTGAGGGAGTGCTGCACTGTCAGAGGGTCAGTACTGAGGGAGTGCCGCACTGTCAGCCGCACTGTCAGAGGGTCAGTACTGAGGGAGTGCCGCACTGTCAGAGGGTCAGTACTGAGGGAGTGCCGCACTGTGAGAGGGTCAGTGCTGAGGGAGTGCTGCAGTGTCAGAGAGTCAGTACTGAGGGTGTACTGTACTGTCAGAGGGTCAGTACTGAGGGAGTGCTGCACTGTCAGAGGATCAGTACTGAGGGAGTGCCGCACTGTCAGAGGGTCAGTACTGAGGGAGTGCCGCACTGTCAGAGGGTCAGTACTGAGGGAGTGCCGCACTGTCAGAGGGTCAGTACTGAGGGAGTGCCGCACTGTCAGAGGGTCAGTACTGAGGGAGTGCCGCACTGTCAGAGGGTCAGTACTGAGGGAGTGCCGCACTGTCAGAGGGTCAGTACTGAGGGAGTGCCGCACTGTCAGAGGGTCAGTACTGAGGGAGTGCTGCACTGTCAGAGGGTCAGTACTGAGGGAGTGCCGCACTGTCAGAGGGTCAGTACTGAGGGAGTGCTGCACTGTCAGAGGGTCAGTACTGAGGGAGTGCTGCACTGTGAGAGGGTCAGTACTGAGGGAGTGCTGCACTGTCAGAGGATCAGTACTGAGGGAGTGCCGCACTGTCAGAGGGTCAGTACTGAGGGAGTGCCGCACTGTCAGAGGGTCAGTACTGAGGGAGTGCCGCACTGTCAGAGGGTCAGTACTGAGGGAGTGCCGCACTGTCAGAGGGTCAGTACTGAGGGAGTGCCGCACTGTCAGAGGGTCAGTACTGAGGGAGTGCCGCACTGTCAGAGGGTCAGTACTGAGGGAGTGCCGCACTGTCAGAGGGTCAGTACTGAGGGAGTGCTGCACTGTCAGAGGGTCAGTACTGAGGGAGTGCCGCACTGTCAGAGGGTCAGTACTGAGGGAGTGCTGCACTGTCAGAGGGTCAGTACTGAGGGAGTGCTGCACTGTGAGAGGGTCAGTACTGAGGGAGTGCCGCACTGTCAGAGGGTCAGTACTGAGGGAGTGCTGCACTGTCAGAGGGTCAGTACTGAGGGAGTGCCGCACTGTCAGAGGGTCAGTACTGAGGGAGTGCTGCACTGTCAGAGGGTCAGTACTGAGGGAGTGCTGCACTGTCAGAGGGTCAGTACTGAGGGAGTGCCGCACTGTCAGCCGCACTGTCAGAGGGTCAGTACTGAGGGAGTGCCGCACTGTGAGAGGGTCAGTACTGAGGGAGTGCCGCACTGTGAGAGGGTCAGTGCTGAGGGAGTGCTGCAGTGTCAGAGGGTCAGTACTGAGGGTGTACTGTACTGTCAGAGGGTCAGTACTGAGGGAGTGCTGCACTGTCAGAGGATCAGTACTGAGGGAGTGCCGCACTGTCAGAGGGTCAGTACTGAGGGAGTGCCGCACTGTCAGAGGGTCAGTACTGAGGGAGTGCCGCACTGTCAGAGGGTCAGTACTGAGGGAGTGCCGCACTGTCAGAGGGTCAGTACTGAGGGAGTGCCGCACTGTCAGAGGGTCAGTACTGAGGGAGTGCCGCACTGTCAGAGGGTCAGTACTGAGGGAGTGCTGCACAGTCAGAGGGTCAGTACTGAGGGAGTGCTGCACTGTCAGAGGGTCAGTACTGAGGGAGTGCCGCACTGTCAGAGGGTCAGTACTGAGGAAGTGCCGCACTGTCAGAGGGTCAGTACTGAGGGAGTGCTGCACTGTCAGAGGGTCAGTGCTGAGGGAGTGCCGCACTGTCAGAGGGTCAGTACTGAGGGAGTGCCGCACTGCCAGAGGGTCAGTACTGAGGGAGTGCTGCACTGTCAGAGGGTCAGTACTGAGGGAGTGCTGCACTGTCAGAGGGTCAGTACTGAGGGAGTGCCACACTGTCAGAGGGTCAGTACTGAGGGAGTGCTGCACTGTCAGAGGGTCAGTACTGAGGGAGTGCTGCACTGTCAGAGGTGTCATCATATTCAAACACACACATCATGATAGACACGCCAACAGACAAATCAGAACACACAACACCACAACCAATCACAGACAAGGACAGGGACAGTATAAAAGGACAAACACGACACCTGGTGGCCGGTAGATCTGGGGACAAGGACAAGGACAAGACCTGTTTTAACATCACAGACAGGGAGTCCCCACGTGCAGAGCATCAAGACAAAACTGTAGATAGTAAGTTTGAATAAAACAGCACTGTACCAAATACAACTGTGTTGGCTCATCTGTGTGTCAGAACGCCCAACACCACATGGTACAGGAGTGGATCGATACCTGCCGACTAACCTGCCATTCTGGACATGGACCTCACCAATAAACCGCAGCCATTGCAAGTCGCTGGGAACCTTGGTACCAATTGGAAGCTCTTCAAGCAGCGATTCGACCTGTACATCCGAGCCAACGAGAAACAGAGTGCCTCGGACGAAACAAAAATTGCGATGCTCCACTTCACCGCAGGTCAGCACGCCCTCGATGTCTTCAACTCACCGGTGTTCGAGGAAGGCGAGAACCAATCCAAGTACCACACGGTCATCCTCAAGCTAGACCAGCACTTTAATGTTGAACTCAATGAAAGTTTTGAAAGATATCTCTTTCAGCAACGCCTGCAAGGTAAGGAGGAGCTTTTTCAAACCTTTCTGACGCACCTCCGGATACTAGCGCAGTCCTGCGGTTACGGCAACACCTCAGAGTCCATGATCAGGGACCAGATTGTTTTTGGCGTTGCCTCCAGTGGCCTACGCCAGCAGCTTCTTAAAATCAAAAGCCTCACCTTAGCGTCTGCAGTGGAGGCCTGTGTCCTCCACGAGAATGCAACCAGCCGTTTTGCCCGATTTCAGGCGACCAAATCGGCACGGGGGGGGTCCCCAGCCGTCGAATCGGCAAGCCAGGCCGCCCATGACGCCGAACGCATCCAGGCCATCGATTATCTCCCGACCCGCGGCCCCGACGAGAGCGGCCGTTTCCCGCGCTTTGCTCGGTCTCCCGCGCTTGTGCGCGCCAAAACCAACGGCAACATCGAGGGACGCACTGCGCAGGCGCGCCCGATGCAAGATCGCACTGCGCATGCGCAGTGACGCAACGGACGCCATGATGTCATGACGTGCGGCAACTGTGGTGCTGTACACTTAAAAGGGCAATGTCCTGCTAAAAACCGACAGTGCCTCCGATGTGGCAAGATGGGCCACTATGCTGCCCACTGTCGTGCGCCTCAACCCATGGACCCTACACATCTCTGACAACCTTGCAGACACGTCAGGACCGTCCAGCCCACGCATCAAGACTTCCAGCTAAATGATGCAGATGACCAGGATGCCTTCCGGGTTTCCGTCATCGATGTAAACAGGGTCAACGCCATCAATCCGGCCGATGAGTGGAGTGCCACCCTGACGGTCAACCGATCGCACGTCACCTTCCGTCTGGACACCGGCGCATCCGCCAACCTGATTGCATATTCTGAATTCCAGGCCATGAAGGTCAAACCACCCATCACGCCATCCCGGCTCAAGATGGTTGATTATAACGGGAACGTCATCCCGTCCATGGGTTCTTGCCAGCTACAGGTAACTCACAAAACGCACACGGCCACACTCCCCTTCGAAGTTGTTGGCTCATCAAAAGATTTGTTACTGGGCGCACAGGCGTGTAAGGTCCTTCACCTGGTACAGTGCATTATGTCTCTCTCTCCAGATGAGATATCCGACTTCCCGGATGCTGAGTTCCACGCAAATCTCCATTCCCTCCTTGCTCACAACCAGGAGGTATTTGAAGGCATGGGGACATTGCCATAGACTTACAAGATTCGCCTCAAACCGGACGCCATCCCGGTCGTTCACGCACCTCGCAGGGTTCCTGCACCACTCAAAGACCGCCTCAAGTTGCAGCTGCAGGCTCTTCAGGACCAAGGGGTCTTATCCAGGGTCACGGAGCCCACGCCATGGGTCAGCTCCATGGTCAGTGTAAAAAAGCCCTCTGGCGAGCTCCGCATATGCATAGATCCTAAAGATCTAAATAACAACATTATGCGGGAACACTATCCCATCCCCAAACGAGAGGACCTCACCAGCGAGATGGCCCAAGCCAAAATATTTACCAAACTGGATGCGTCCAAAGGGTTTTGGCAGATCCAACTTGACCCGTCCAGCCGAAAGCTATACACATTTAACACCCCTTTCGGCAGATTCTGCTCCAACCGGATGCCATTCGGCATCATCTCGGCATCTGAGCTTTTCCACCGAGTCGTGGAGCAGATGATGGAAGGCATCGAAGGGGTGCGCGTATATGTGGACGATATCATCATTTAGTCCACCACTCCGCAGGAACACATGCATCGTCTACGACGCGTCTTCGCCCGCATACGACAAAATGGCCTGCGTCTCAACCGCGCCAAGTGTGCCTTTGGCCAGACTGAGCTGAAGTTCCTCGGGGACCACATCTCACGATCAGGGGTCCGTCCCGATGCAGACAAAATTAGCGCCATCACAGCCATGCCACGGCCGGCTGACAGAAAGGCTGTCCTAAGATTCTTGGGCATGGTCAACTTCCTCGGGAAGTTCATTCCCAACCTTGCTTCTCATACAACGGCTCTGCGCCATCTCGTGAAGAAATCAACAGAATTCCAGTGGCAACAATCGCACCAGCTGGAATGGGAGGAGCTCAAGCACAAACTGGTCACGGCACCAGTGTTGGCCTTCTTCGACACGGCTCGCCCCACAAAAATCTCAACGGATGCCAGCCAATCTGGTATTGGAGCGGTACTCCTGCAGAAAGACAGCACGTCGTCATGGGCCCCGGTTGCATATGCCTCACGAGCCATGACCCCTACGGAACAGCGCAACGCGCAAATAGAAAAAGAATGCCTAGGCTTGTTAACTGGATTGGACAAGTTCCACGATTATGTATATGGTCTTCCACGATTCACGGTCGAAACTGACCACCGCCCCCTGGTCAACATAATAAACAAGGACCTGAACGACATGACCCCTCGCCTCCAGCGCATCTTACTTAAACTCAGGAGGTATGATTTCGAACTGATCTACACTCCCCGCGGGGAAGGATCTCATTGTGGCGGACACGCTCTCCCGAGCAGTGAGCACACCACCAGATGCGGAGGGGTTCGTATGTCAAATTGAGGCACACGTTACTCTGACAGCAGCAAATATGCCGGCTGATGATCCAAGTCAGGCCCACATACGCGCAGAGACGGCGACTGACCCCCTTCTACAGCGAGTGATGCGCCACATGGCGGAAGGGTGGCTCAAAGGGCAGTGCCCACAGTTTTATAATGTGCGAGATGACCTTACCACCATTGACGGGGTCCTTATGAAGTTAGACAGGATTGTCATTCCGCACAGCATGCGCCAGATGATTCTTAATCAACTACACGAAGGCCACTTGGGAGTCGAGAAGTGCAGACGGAGGGCCCGAGAGGCGGTATATTGGCCGGGTATTAATGAAGACATAGCCAACATGGTGCTCAATTGCACAACCTGTCAGAGGTTTCAGCCGGCGCAACCTCCGGAGACGCTTCTACCACACGAGATGGTGACGTCCCCCTGGGAGAAGGTGGGTGTTGACCTATTTCACGCTCTCGGCAGGGATTACATCATTATTATAGATTACTTCTCCAATTACCCAGAAGTCATACCTCTACACGCTCTGACATCGTCCGCAGTCATTGAGGCCTGCAAGGAAACATTTGCTCGCCATGGCATTCCAATGACTGTCATGTCGGACAATGGACCCTGTTTCGCCAGCCGTGAATGGTCGTCCTTTGCCGCAGCATATGGCTGCACTGTCAGAGGGACAGTACTGAGGGAGTGCTGCACTGTCAGAGGGACAGTACTGAGGGAGTGCTGCACTGTCAGAGGGACAGTACTGAGGGAGTGCTGCACTGTCAGAGGGTCAGTACTGAGGGAGTGCCGCACTGTCAGAGGGTCAGTACTGAGGGAGTGCTGCACTGTCAGAGGGTCAGTACTGAGGGAGTGCTGCACTGTCAGAGGATCAGTACTGAGGGAGTGCCGCACTGTCAGAGAGTCAGAATTGAGGGACTGCTGCGCTGTCAGAGGGTCAGTACTGAGGGAATGCCGCACTGTCAGAGGGATAGTACTGAGGGAGTGCTGCTCTGTCAGGGGGTCAGTACTGAGGGAGTACTGCACTATCTATGGGTCAGTACTGAGGGAGTACTGCACTGTCAGAGGGTCAGTACTGAGGGAGTGCTGCACTGTCAGAGGGACAGTACTGAGGGAGTGCCACACTGTCAGAGGGTCAGTACTGAGGGAGCCCCACACTGTCAGAGGGTGAGTACTGAGGGACTGCCGCACTGTCAGAGGGTCAGTACTGAGGGAGCACTGCACTATCAATGGGTCAGTACTGAGGGAGTGCTGCACTGACAGAGGGTCAGTATTGAGGGAGTGCTGCACTGTCAGAGGGTCAGTACTGAGGGAGTGCTGCACTGTCAGAGGGTCAGTACTGAGGGTGTACTGCACTGTCAGGGGGTCAGTACTGAGGGAGTGCTGCACTGTCAGAGGATCAGTACTGAGGGAGTGCCGCACTGTCAGAGGGTCAGTACTGAGGGTGTGCCGCACTGTCAGATGGTCATTACTGAGGGAGCGCTGCACTGTCAGAGGGTCAGTACTGAGGGAGTGCTGCACTGTCAGAGGGTCAGTACTGAGGGAGTGCTGCACAGTCAGAGGATCAGTACTGAGGGAGTGCTACACTGTCAATGGGTTAGTACAGGGTCAGTACTGAGGGAATGCCGCACTGTCAGAGTGTCAGTACTGAGGGAGTGCTGCACAGTCAGTGGGTCGGTGCTGAGGGAGTGCCGCACTGTCTGAGGGTCAGTACTGAGGGAGTGCTGCACAGTCAGTGGGTCGGTACTGAGGGAGTGCCGCACTGTCAGAGGGTCAGTACTGAGGGAGTGCCACACTGTCAGAGGGTCAGCACTGAGGGAGTGCCGCACTGTCAGAGGGTCAATACTGAGGGAGTGCTGCACTGTCAGAGGGTCAGTACGGAGGGAGTGCGGCACTGTCAGAGGGTCAGTGCTGAGGGAGTGCTGCACTGTCAGAGGGTCAGTACGGAGGGAGTGCGGCACTGTCAGAGTGTTAGTACGGAGGGAGTGCTGCACTATCAGAGGGTCAGAATTGAGGGACTGCTGCGCTGTCAGAGGGTCAGTACTGAGGGAATGCCGCACTGTCAGAGGGATAGTACTGAGGGAGTGCTGCTCTGTCAGGGGGTCAGTACTGAGGGAGTACTGCACTATCTATGGGTCAGTACTGAGGGAGTACTGCATTGTCAGAGGGTCAGTACTGAGGGAATGCTGCACTGTCAGAGGGACAGTACTGAGGGAGTGCCACACTGTCAGAGGGTCAGTACTGAGGGAGCCCCACACTGTCAGAGGGTGAGTACTGAGGGACTGCCGCACTGTCAGAGGGTCAGTACTGAGGGAGTACTGCACTGTCAATGGGTCAGTACAGGGTCAGTACTGAGGGAATGCCGCACTGTCAGAGTGTCAGTACTGAGGGAGTGCTGCACAGTCAGTGGGTCAGTACTGAGGGAGTGCTGCGCAGTCAGTGGGTCGGTGCTGAGGGAATGCCGCACTGTCAGAGGGTCAGTACTGAGGGAGTGCTGCACTGTCAGAGGGTCAGTACTGAGGGAGTGCCGCACTGTCAGAGGGTCTGTACTGAGGGAGTGCCGCACTGTCAGAGGGTCAGTACTGAGGGAGTGCTGCACTGTCAGAGGGTCAGTACTGAGGGAAGGCTGCACTGTCAGAATGTCAGTACTGAGGGAGTGCCGCACTGTGAGAGGGTCAGTACTTAGGGAGTGTCAGAGGGTCAGTACTGAAGGAGTGCTGCACTGTCAGGAGCTTAGTACTGAGGGAGTACTGCTCTGTCAGAGGGTGAGTACTGAGGGAGTGCTGCACTGTCAGAGGATCAGTACTGAGGGAGTGCTGCACTGTCAGTGGGTCAGTACTGAGGGAGTGCTGCATTTTAAAAGGTCAGGACTGAGGGAGTGCCGCACTGTCAGAGGGTCAGTACTGAGCGAGTGCCGCACTGTCAGAGGGTCAGTACTGAGGGAGTGCTGCACTGTCAGAGGGTCAGTACTGAGCGAGTGCCGCACTGTCAGAGGGTCAGTACTGAGGGAGTGCTGCACTGTCAGAGGGTCAGTACTGAGGGAGTGTTGCATTTTAAAACGTCAGGACTGAGGGAGGACTGCACTGTCAGAGGGTCAGTACTGAGGGAGTGCTGCACTGTCAGAGGGTCAGTACTGAGGGAGTGCTGCACTGTCAGAGGGTCAGTACTGAGGGAGTGTTGCATTTTAAAACGTCAGGACTGAGGGAGGACTGCACTGTCAGTGGGCCAGTACTGAGGGAGTGCTGCATTTTAAAAGGTCAGGACTCAAGGACGGTACAGTTAGTCAGATTAGAGCAGCTAGATGGACCCTTCTCTTGCAGGGACTCCCGGGACATCACTGTGAAAAGGACAAAGACGCACACCTTTTTAGCCGACAACTTACAGTACCCCGGAACCCCCCATGAATGTGAAATTATCTCTCCACACCACAACACCGGCCCCTTTATCGCTAAAACACCCCCCAGAAAGATACGTGATTCAACCCAGAGCCCCCAGCACACAGACACGTGTGAGCCCATAAGGATATATGTGGATGGATCTTCCACAGTATTGGATGGGAAGCGCATAACAGGTTGTGGTATATATGTCGAGGACGTGCAGGGACGCGCCCTCGAGGAAATATCATTAAAACTTCCAGGCCACTTAGGCACGCAGGCCATCGCATATATAGTGGAACACCCAGATTGCTTCCCCAGCCCAGCAGACATATACTCGGACAGCTTCTATGTCTGCAACAGCCTCACGGGATTCCTGCCCCTGTGGAAAGCAAGAGGATTTGTTTCCGCAGACGGGAAACCCCTCCCCTCAGCCCCATTGCTCCGTCACATTTTAGAGAAAGCCCAGAACAGGACTTTTGGGATAGTCAAGGTTTGTAATCACCATCGTTCCTCCCCCCCTGGAAATGTGAAAGCTGACACATTGGCTAAGGCAGGTTCCAGGCACGGATACCTTTGGACACCCCCCGAAGGCGCACTAGTCAGTGCAGTTCAGGTCTCACAGACAAAGATTGAGGATCTAGTGGAGGCCCAGAAGCAGGACAGCAATCTCAGGGAGATTGTAAAAAGAAAATATCCAGCTCCCTCTGAGAGGTTCAAAAATGCACTGACCACACATGACGGTGTGGTGCTAAAAGACACCCTTTATGTGGTTCCTGAACAGGACAGGAATCAACTGATTTGTTTGTTCCATGACGGTCATGGACATCAGGGAATCGATCCCACTACAGCCCATCTCAAGCAGCTTTGTTGGTGGCCGAATTTAAAGGAAGATGTAAACCATTACATCGAGAATTGTCTTATCTGTGCCCAGAATAATCCGGACAGATACGCCAAAAAGGCTCAACTCAGCCACACCCGACCCGTTAATGGCCCCTGGACTAACCTCCAGATCGATTTTATAGGACCATTGCCCCCTTGCAGGAATGGCTATAAATATGTACTCGTGATGATTGACACATTTACGAAATGCGTGGAAGCATTCCCAGCCCGCACAAACACTGCAAAAACCACAGCCAAGATTTTGACCCACCACATCTTTACAAGATGGGGACTCCCCCGCAGCATTGAATCCGACCAAGGCTCCCATTTTACGGGACGTGTCATGCAGAACGTCCTCACGGTATTTGGCATCACCCAAAAATTCCACATAGCATACCACCCACAGTCGAGTGGTATCATGGAGCGCATGAATCGGACCCTAAAAGCCACCCTCAGAAAAATGGTCCAACAGAACAACACCACTTGGGACTCAGTCCTCCCTTTTGCGCTGATGTTTTTGCGTAATACAATTTCAACTTCCACAGGTTACACCCCACACACCCTCATGACCGGACGCCCCATGAAAGGCACAGAATTTTTATTAGGTTTGGACTTGACCAGCCCCGAGGTGACGGCCCTCACCCACGAGAAAGCAGTAGAGCAATTAGTTGAAAATGTTAAAATGGCTCAGCTAGCAGCCGCAGTAAAATTGGGCACCAGAAAGAAACAGAGCAAGGTTTGTTTCGACAAGACAGTGCATGCGACTGAGTACAGTATAGGACAGCAAGTTATGCTCTCTGTATATAACCCCAGCACAGTCCTGTCACCAAAATACTCGGGTCCATATTCCATTGCGGACAAAGTAAGCCCTTCCGTATATAAAATAAAGTACCCCAACGGTAAGGCTGCGTGGTTCCATATCAACCAGCTGAAGGCATATGGAACACAGTCTAACCACGCCCACCACGTCATGCTCGACGCAGCACACCACACCCCGCCCACAGCCAACGTAACCCTACCATCCCCCAACACGTCCAGCCCAGCCACGGACTCGACCTCGACTCCACCCCCGAAATATACACTCCGCCCCGGAACGCCCACAGACAGCAGCAGCAGAGACAGCGACTGTAACTCGGACAATAGCCACAGCACGCCTCCCTACTATCCCCATGCAACAGGACCCACACCCAGCGATTCCGACTATGATCCGAGTGATCCCTTCACGATCACTTTCCTAAACAAACCCCACCACTGACCACCGAACTACACTCACGACCCCGATTTTGTCCCCACACAACTAGACACCAATTACTGGCACCGAGATTACTTGTTCCGACTTGTCCGCAACGACGAGAGCGACCCCACCTCACACCATGCAGCCCTTTCAGCCCTGATACACTCAAGAGTGTGGCACCCGGGAGAAGATGACGACTTTGAGTCTGACTCCCAGAACGAGAACCCCTTTGTGACCATGTTCGCAACCGATAACTGAGGTGTCCAGATTATGGTTTAAAAGGAGCCGCTTGGGAGAAGTGGTGTCCTTTCTGATGGAACCTGCAGCATGTTTTATGTTGTTTGTAAGTTTGTTAAATGTTGTTTGTAAGACTGCAAAAACATTTTTTTCACAGCCCCACGCCTTTTCAGCAGAAACCTCCGAGGACTTGCCCACAGAGACTTACTATTGGCCAGACACTAGTTCAGAGGAACTAGCTTGTCTGCAGAGACTTGTAAAGGTCCCAGACGCTAGTTCAGCAGAACTCGTCTGTCAACGGAAACCCTGACCCCCGTTCGTAGCTGCTCTTCTGGTTCACGGAAAGAACCACTACGGCAGCCCCACCACGATGACTACATTTCTTGCCCGTTCTTGTCGGTTGCTCAGGCAGTGGAGAAACGGCTTGGGACCCGCCCTGCCTGGGAACCCCCCCTCTGATCAACTATGCTCGGGTAGGAGAGACACGGCATTGGTAGCCGTCCTACCCGGGGACTCCATCCAACTCTTACCCGTCGCGGCCCATACGCACCTCATTTTGGAAATTTTAGTTCAAAAAGTTTTAGTTTGTTTCAGGTAACCCTTAGGTTGCCAACCACATGCTATTTACATCCTGAAACATTTGGATGGTAAATTGCACAGTCTGCGAGACGGCTCGCACTGGTTCAGTATTTGTAAGTGTGTCTTGTCCTAAAATTCGGTTTTTGAAAAAAAAAAATGAGGGAGTCACACAGAGTGACCAATTATAAAGGGAGTATTTGGCACTACAGGACAGACAGACTATCGTACGAGATATTAAACAAAGATAGTTACAGACACTATGCTTGTTTCCACAGAACTCCAGAAGCTCCAGGACCGGACTAGAGAAGAAAGAAAAGGAAAGAGAAGAGCCATGAGGACTTCCTTCACATGGGTCATCATCATCTTTATGGACATTTGGTTGCGCGTGAACACGAACCCCATGACCTCAAGTCCCCCGCCGTTAATGTTTCACTTCCCCGCAGTACCCAGAGCCCAGCCACCAGCGACACCACATCATCTTGGTGTGCCAGGTTTATAACCTGGTACTCTCTGTCCTACGTAATAGAAACCTTACTAGTATTGGTGATACTCTGCTGCATCGTGCAGACTATGTGTCTACGGAAATGGAGAAGGAGAGCCTACCGCGCTCGAACCCCGGTATATAGGATCAGATCCCCGACCCCCGCGATCTATAATAAAGAGCATTCACTTGCGGTTTTATTGTAAATAAAGAAATGTAAGGAACTGTTCATGAGCAAATTGTACGATCCTGAGCTTGACTGCCAAGCCAGGAAAACTGTGTATAAACTGCTATGGTTTTGTTTGTATGGTTGGGGAAGTTAGAGTGATGAAATGTTTAAGTGAGTGTAGTGTATTAAGAATAGTTAGAGGTTCCCAATTTTTTGTTTTGTAATGCATGTCCCTGTTTGACATAGCGCCCCTTAGAATTGTCAGTTAAAAAAAATGTTTGCATAGTTATGGTCAGTGTAGAGGCCATGAAAGAAGTGCTCCCCAGGTCAGGGAATGGAAAGCAACGTAGTTATGTGATCCTTCCCGCTTCGCGTTAGGATCACAAGGAGGAAATGTAGCCACCTAATTTGGCCAACTCCCGATTTAAAATGGCGAACGGCAAAGGCTGATGGGAAAGTCAGCCAACAAGACAGAAACCAGCGGCTGCAGGTTTGCTGTGTATTTACCTCTGCAAAAACCAGACAACATCGATACCAGCGGCCATCAGCATAACAAAGTAGCAGCCATCTGCATACTGATGAGCAATCCCCGGGAACAATAAGTAACATTTTGGACACACAAAGCAAAGCCAGACTCCTCGGCGCCAGCAGGAGCCAACACAAAGGAGGTGAACGAGCACCTTGAGACCGCCCATCGATCAGGGAACCGCTCCAGTATTGGAGAAAATCGAACCAAGCGATTGGGACAAAGTCCAATCACTTGGGACCAGGTACAGGGTCCGCCCCGAAAGGCGGGAAGCCCCTGGGGACTATAAGAGTTGAGCCCCAAGTTCAAATCTCTCTCTTCTTCTTGCCCGGGTCACGAACCAACATTGACCGTGACCGGTGCAGTGATCGTCGACTGACGTAAGTCTTAATTCAACGCTCGCTACGAGATAGGTGCTCCTAGCTACCAATCCGTACCAACTTCGAATCCCGCAGACTCAGAACCCGAACGAACGGCCATTTGTTCCCCTGACCTGGTGGGCCAGTCCGAAGTTAAGTATAGGCCTGTTAGCTGTAGAAGTAGCTTAGACGTAGAATTTGTGCATGAGTAGCGATTACTGTGTATAATAAATGTGCTTTGATTTAAATCTTACTAATCGGTGTATTGGGTTATTGATCATTACTCGGACTTGAACCTCGTGGCGGTATCATAAAGATACCTGGCGACTCGAGAGCAAAGGTAATAAAACAGAGCAACTGAACCAAGGAGAAAATCAGCAACACAGGTCAGCACCAACAGCGCCGTCATCGCTTCGTCGCTCCCAAAGGACCATCAAGGCCCCGGACCGGCTGAACCTCTGACCGGTCCACCGGGCGCCAAGGGACATTTTGTTTTGCTCTGTAAATATTAAAATCATGATTGTATATAGTTATCCACCACCCCCGACGGACTCAATTTTAACAGGGGGTGAATGTGGTAAACCACTGTTGTACTTATATTAGAGGATGTACGGTAGAACCTGCACTACATGTCCGCCTGTGGCCCCTGCCTGCTGGCTCCGCCCAGGAGGCGGGGTATAAATATGCGTGTCCTCCAGCTCGCAGCCATTTTGCCAGCTGCTGTGGGAGGCCACACACCTGATACCAATAAAGCCTCAGTTTGGATTCAACTTTCGTCTTTAGTCAAATTGATCGTGCCTCACGGATTAGTTACTTTGCATCAGTCTTCATGATGGAAGACACCAGTGGGATGCCAGAGCTCCAGGAGAATCAGGGGGCAGAGGTGAGTGCAGTGGCCATCACTAAGGAGAAGGTTCTGGGGAAACTGAAAGGTCTGAAGGTGGATAAGTCACCTGGATCAGATGGAGTACACCCCAGGGTCCTAAAAGAGATAGCTGAGGAAATTGTGGAGGCATTGGTGATGATCTTTCAAGAATCACTGGAGGCAGGAAGGGTCCCAGAGGACTGGAAGGTGGCTAATGTAACACTCATGTTTAAGAAGGGAGGGAGGCAGAAGACGAGAAATTATAGGCTGGTTAGCCTGACTTCGGTCATTGGTAAGATTTTAGAGTCCATTATTAAAGATGAGATCGCAGAGTACTTGGGAGTGCATGGTAAAATAGGAC